>NW_009723942.1:0-7031 GCF_000703405.1 Apaloderma vittatum | reverse complement strand
TTTCTTGATTGTTTTAAAAAATACATCCGATTTATTTATTTATTAGGGTTTGGGTTTTTTTTTTCCAAAATCCCAGCAGCAGGCTATCAAGCACGGCTCAGGCGTGCCCAGCTCCGGCTGGGTTCCCGAGGAGGCCTTGCAGGGAGGGGAGGGGAGAGAAACAGTCCAGGAAATAAAACCTGATCCGAGGGCTGGAGCTCCTCTCCGGCAAAGGCTGCGGAGTTGGGGCTGCTCAGCCTGCAGAAGAGAAGGCTCCTAAAGGGGAGAACTTGTAGCGGCCTCCCCGCACCCCAAGGGGGCGCAGGGAGGGACTGCTTACAAAGGCATGTGGCAATACGATGAGGGGCGATGGTTTTAAACTAGAGCGGGGCAGATTTGAGATTAGACATTAGGAAGAAATTTTTTATGATGAGGGTGGTGAAACCCTGGCACAGGTTGCCCAGAGAGGTGGTGGAGGCCTCATCCCTGGAGACATTCAGGGTCAGACTTGATGGGGCTCTGAGCAACCTGATCTAGTTCAAGATGTCCCTGCTCTCTGCAGGGGGCTGGACCAGATGACCTCTAAAGGTCCCTTCCAGCCCCACACGTTCTATGGCTCTATGTGTCTGATGGATGTGATAAGACCCACTCAGTCCACAGCCCAGCAGCCCGGGACAGTTTCCCTCCTGCTCTGCTGTTATTCTAGGATGACCTTTTTACGTGCTGTTTAAATTCCTGGTTTATGACGCCTGATAGGAATGGCCCCGAAGCCTTTGGCCAATGCCACCTCGAGCACCCTTTGCCCATGGTGGCTCCCAGCCAGCCCTGGCACAGGCTGCCCTTATTGTCCTCAGGAAAGGGACATTTTTTCTATGCAGACGCAATGGTCGGGTTTGCAGCAGTCTGTTTTTCACACCGTTTTTGGCTGGTTTGGCTTATGGTGCCAGTTGCATCCCTGGGCACTGGCCTTGGCACTTGGGGGACTTTGATGGATCCCACCTAATGCCCATGGATTTGCTGGGGAGTCAGGCTGGGTGGGAACTTGGCTGCTCTGAGCTGCTCCAGCATGTCCTGATTGTTGGAGTCTGTGGGATTTATCCTGGAGCCAAAGGAAAACAACCTGAGGTCTCCAAACCCTGTTGCAAACTGCAACATGGACCCTCATGCCCAAGACTCCTGGCCACATCCCCCAGCCCCTGCACTGTTGCAGGAGCTGCACACTCGCGTTTCATTTGGTTGTAGTTCTAGCTTTCTAGAAAGAAATTTCATTTTGCACCTGAAGCCTGGCTGGCAGAGCTGTAGCAGCAGTTCTGTGGCTGAAAGCAGCATGAGCTCCTGGCCCCATGGCATCCTTCTCAGCATACAGGGAGAGAGAGGGATCATCCCAGACTTTTTGGCAGCTCTGCAGGCTGCATGGAGCCATCCAGTGGAGAGGATCTGTAAAGAGCTGCAGAGAGGGCATCTCAGGAAGGGAAAGGTAATCCCAGGTCAATGGGAACAGTGTTCTGTGCAGGACAGCAGGCAATGGGGTTCCTATGGTCTTTCTGTTCCAGCACAAGCTTTTTAAGGACCTCTGGCTGTGCTTTGCTTCTGGGGAATATTTCTTCTAACGATTGCCTTGTGCTTTCTTTAGCTGCTTGTATGCAGTTGCCTGTTCCCATCACAGAAGCCAGATCCGAGAGGCAAA
This sequence comes from Apaloderma vittatum, assembly GCF_000703405.1. Lineage (NCBI taxonomy): Eukaryota > Metazoa > Chordata > Aves > Trogoniformes > Trogonidae > Apaloderma > Apaloderma vittatum. The sequence goes on along the minus strand of NW_009723942.1, from coordinate 5,365 downwards.
GAACAGCACCGTCAGAGGCTGAGCAGCACTGCCAGCGTCCTCTTGCTGCTCTGTGTGAACTGCAGCAAGGCAGAGCACTGCCTTTTCTGAAAATAACTAAAGAACACAGCAGTGCCGGTGTTCCTGAACTCCCAACCCAAGGCTCTGGGAGGACCGAGGCTGCTGCCCACAACTCGGCACTTGGGGTCTGCTGAGCCCAGAGGTTCCCCGAAATTTTAGGGACACCATAGATGCAAGACAGCTGTTGGGCAGACATGCACAAATGATGCTGAGGAGGCACACAAAGATCCTGTGCTGCAGCAGAAGGGTGAGCAGGTGGAGGGACTTCAAAATGCTGCAAACAGAAGCTGGGAGCAAGAGAGCCTTCTTCCTGAGAAAGAAAATAAATCCTTGCCATGGTTGAGGGGGCACACATAAACCACGGCCAATAATTAATTTGCGAACTGGCTCAAACATGGTGAAGCACGACAGGAGGGAGCTGTGAAACACAGCAGTTGTGGAAGGTGAGATAGTAGAGCAGATGAACCCATCTCTTCACTGCAGATCACGCCCCTTCCCACGTTTGCATCTCCTCCAGCTGACTCAGGGAGCGTGCTGGAGACTGAGCAGCTCACAGTCTCACAGGGTGAACTCTGCCTGTGGGGCCGACAAAGTAAAACCAACCAGGAGCTGCACAAATGTACAAAACAGCTCAAGTTTACTTCCAGCATCATTCTCAGCACATAAGTTACCCTTCTCCCAAACAGAAGTCTTACACCTTTCCCAGTCCTGTAGCAGTGCAGTTCAGTAGTCAATGGGCTTAGAGTCCTTTCCCATCTTAATAACGGAAGCGATCTCTCAGCTTGTTGGATCCCAAAGAGAGATCGGGGCAGCTAAATGGAGCAGGCTGCTTCCAGCAAAGACAAGAGACAGCAGGGTTCTGCTCCTTTGGTCTCCCCATGGAGCCCTGTGGCCAGCACCAGCTGCCCTGGTTTCTTTCAGAGAGGGGGCACCCCCCTGAATTTGCGGATGATGTTGGGCCGCTGCGGATGATGTTGGCCAGCCGCTTGGCCAGCCCGCCCCGGCTTGGCTCTTCCACGTGAAATGTTCTGGTCAGCAGGTTGTAGAAGGAGCCGTAGCACACGGCCACCACGGTGCAGGTCAGGCAGATGACGTTATAGGGCATGCTGAAGTCTGGCGTCGGCAAGTTCACCAGCAGCGGCTCTGTGTACAGGCGCACAAAATAGCTGGAGCCATCAGAGGAAGGAAACCTGGAGAGTGGAAGCAATAAAGGGTGTGTTAGTCCGCACGGGACTGCTGCTTTGTGCTCACCAGACAGGATGACAGCAGCCACGAGCTCGATGGTGCCGTGGTATGGCCCCGCTCCCCAGTCCAAGCACACTCACAGCGAGGTGAAAAGAGGGCTCTGCTCCACATCCACGTCCTTCATCGCAATGACGCTGGGCACCAGGGCACTAAGCACAGATGAACTAAGGAGACAAAGGACATGCTAATGTCAGTCCTGGCAGCAAACTGACAGCGTCCCCAGAGACCTGGGCAGCAAGTCCTACATGAGGCCTAGAAGGCCATGAGGAGCTGAGATGTGTCCATTACCCAACATAAAAGCCATGATTTGGGTCAGGTGTGTACTCTGTCCACTTCAGCAAGGCCCTCTCAAACTGGATTGTGATCTTGGTGACCGAGTTGGCTGGCAGCTGGATCAGCATTTCCAAGAGGTGAGGCCGTCTCCGGTCCTGGGCTGGCTGGTAGTGGATATAACCTAACCCCAAAGAGATATGTTAGTGGCACCAGGGAGGACCTTGATCAGTCCCACATTGCCTGGACATCTCCCATGGGGTCTGTGCTCCTGCTTCCACTGTCCTGGGAGAGGTTTTCTGGGCAAGTGAAGATGCATAGGTAGTAAAAAGCATGTGTTAAAGCTAAAATGGGCTGGTCCTTAAAGCTGATGACCCATGAAAGTCAGGTGTTCATAAGGAAAGGTACAAATGCAAAATAACACCCAGTCATTGGTTTTAAATTGAGCCTCCTTCACTACAAAACTCAATTCATTTTGGTTTAGACCCTTTTTGTATTATGAAACACCATTCATGTGCATCTTATAAAACAGACTTTATTAAGTCATCTGCTGGGAGTGCTGAACTGAAGGCTAGGAAAACATTCTAAGATGTTTTGTTCCCCGGTTCAGTTTCCCAGTGGTTACTGGGGCTCAGGAGAGGCACTAAACCATCTCTGGAATGAGCTGCTTGTGCCAAGGGAATCAGCTGGCATGTGGCCCTGGGAAGGTTTACTTACTTGGTTTGTTTTCCTTCCCTTTCGTGATGATAGTCAGAGTGTGCACATAGAGTCGCAGATACCACGGCACAGTCTCCAGCAGGATCACGGGGAAGGCCCGGTACGGGTGGGTGTTGTAGATGAGAGTGCTGATCTCTCCAGTCTGCAGCCCGTATCCGCTCACGTAGCGCTGAGCATGGAGTACAGGTGTTGGCAGTTCCGCTACAAAAGAGAAAATGCAGGAATGGAGGGGTCATACCAGGTGAATTTTTAGGCCTGGAGCCCTGATCAGCAGTGCAGGTGGAGGGAAGTTCCGGTCACTCACAGCTGTCTTGGGGACGCTTCCACTTCAGCTGCACATTGAGGCTGCGAGACGTGTTGAAGAGCGAGGGGCTCAGCAGGTCATAGACGGCATAGGTTCTCTTGTCTCCCTGGACAATAGCTTCGTGTATGGATGTTGGAGGGGGTGTCACTTCCAGTAAATCCTTTTCCTGAGAAAGCAAATGGACCATGAAAGGAAAAGTGCCCCTTGAAGTAAATGGCAAAGCCCCTCCAGCTGGCCCTGAGCTTTCCCATCCAATGGCCAGCTCAGTGCCCTTACCAACACCACACGCTCATCCCCACAGCCCTGCTCAGAGGAGGAAAACCACTCCCTTCGTTAGCCCCAGAGGGCTCCTGGGGGGCCTGGCCACGCAGTGGATGAAGGTAAGAGTGTTTCAAAGCCACACGAAGTGGCTGAACCAAGGGAGCAAGTAGTGTTCTCTGGTCTGTGAGCATTACCTTATTCTTAGGGGAGATGTCAACGTAGACTTTGCTCTGCGATGCCAGAGGACACGCGTCAGTAAGTGTACGAGAGAACATCCTGAAGAGGGACCAGTCTGTGGGAAGCAAGTCAGTGGTAGGTGAAGTGCTGCAGGCTGGGGGCACTCAAGCACCACAGTGCACTGCTGCTGAGCTTACCTTTCTTTCCTTGGCCACTGGAAAAGGTGTCAAAGACCACAGTAAGGGTCTGTCTGAGCTCCCAGGACACAGCCAGGCAGGAGGCATCCTGGACAAAAGAGAGACAGGTGGCACTGATCACACCTTCTGGAGACAGCAGGACACCAGGATGGAGCTGGAACTCCACCAGGACTGCAAGAATCCCACTGGGACACAAGTGAGACCAGAAAAGCAGGACAAGAACTGCGTTAGACACAGGGAAGCCACTACAGGGGAGCTGGGCAAACCGGTGCGTCACCTTGCAGTGTCACAGGAAGGCTCTGGATTTTCTCTTGGCGGTGTTAGAGGGAGCCCTGAGCCTCATGCTTACCCTGCAGATGGGGCGGATGTGCACTGCTTGTGAGTGGTAGCTGCTGTGGAACAAGCGCTCAGCCTTCAGCAGCACAGCAAGCCCAGCCTGCACGGAGAAAAGGAGGAACTCAGCCCCAGCTCTGTCCTTTGCTCCCACTGAGAGAAAGGCCCTGCTGAGACTTCCCAGTGCAAGCTCCCAGATTGCTGTCGGGACCCCAGCTCCATGAGGAGCAGCTCAGCAAGGTGGCAGGATTTGTCACTACCTTTGAGCCGCATGGGAGCAGCTTCTTCCACGGCGTGAGGTTCTCTGTGCAGACGACCTCCCGGGGCAGGACGGCATATCGCAAGAGATGGTGGTCTGTCCCTGGGCAGAGAGGTGGAGGGTCAACAGGCTGGTACTGCTACAGGCAGGAGCAGAAGCAGACCTGTTCCATCCCCCAGTGTATCCCACAGTGAGCCTGAAACACCTCAAGCTCAGTCAGTAATAGATCTCACTTTTCAGAGTGATTTAGAAAGAACAAGTAAAGGTATATTCTAGCAGATTTTTTTAATGAGTGCCTTAAATCTTCTCATCCTCACTGTTTGGTAAAATACTTTTCAGAGAGACAAGGGCCTGGGAGTGTCTGCCATGTCCTGCTTGTGGGTTTCCTCTGTTCCAATCCGAGCCCCATTCATAGGGAGAGGAAATACTTCCAGAAGGAGGTTAACAGGCCCTGTTGTACACATCTGGATCCAGAGTCCTTGCAGAACCTGCTCCCAGAGTCCCCGCAGTGGCACAGGCAGAACTGACTAGAGACAAGAGTGAGAGATCAGCCACGTGCAGGCCGGGCTCACCATTAGCTAAGCCCAGGGGCTTGAAGGATGCTGTTGGAGTGACTGTGTTGGTTGAGTCAATGAAATTGAGAGAGGCACAGAATATTCCTGAGAGGATGTTACTCAGTTCTTTCCAGGCTTTGTCAACACTGTGTGAAAACAGATACTAGAGATTACTCAGCAGCTCGAATCCTAAGAACAAGCACCAGGTCAGTAACATTCAATAAATAGACTAGGGAAGCTGCAAGGAGCATGCACGCTGCAGCTGCTGGTCATGCACTCTCCAGCTCTCTTGGTATTTTATTTTAACGCATGAGATCTGGGGGATATTCACTGCAGAGGCAGCCCCTGGGCTGGGCAGGGCTTCATACAGCCTTGGACCTGGCAGTAGGGATAGGTGGTACATGAGAAGGGCTGGGGAGCAGGGAGGTGAAGTGCCATGTGTGGGGAAGGGGCTGTGAGACCTAAAGCAACACCTTGGTGCAGCTTTGAAGGCTGACCTCACCAGAAGACCTGGAACAGGCCGCTTGTAAGGAGCAGAAAGCTCCGTTACTCCATGCAGAGCTGCTGCAGCTCTGACAGGGGCTGTGTGCTAAGGGAGACGGTGACAGGTGTTGGATGGGAGTCAGAGGAAGTGAGTCACGGATGAGAGTCAAGGTTTATTAGTGCAGAGATGGGTTTGTCATCACAGAGCCCATAAGAAAATTACTTGCTCCGTTAGTGAACACGGGGTTGCCCTCAGCACCACATCCTGCCCCACGCACTGAGCGGGGCTACATTCTGCTTTTCTTCAGAGCTGCTCCTGGGGCTGGAGGCTCTTTACCCCAGCCGACATTTTCCAGCCCAGGAGGTCCCTGCACACACTGTGGCCTCCTCACGTGAGAAGGGCAACGGCTGCTGGGAGCAGTGGCCGCAGAGGGGACCCGGAGGGACAGACTCGTGGCCGGGGTACGTACTCAGTGACGGTGGGCTGGAACCAGACCCAGAGCTC
>NW_009723941.1:878-1456 GCF_000703405.1 Apaloderma vittatum | reverse complement strand
AGCAGCAGCAGCGGTGGCAGCATGGAAGCAGGAAAAGGGAAACCCTGTCGGTCATGCCATCGTTGCCACGGCCTGTGGCACGCTTGGCACTCAGCCCTGGGCAGGATTAGGCCCTTTCCCATCATAGAGACAGCCCTGAGATGCTGCCTGATCCTGGGGTTGGCCGTTCATCCACACTCTGAAAGGTACAGAGGCTTTTTCTCCTCGGAACGCAGCAGCCGAGCTCACCTGCACCCGAGCAGCACCTTCCACCCTCCCGCCTTTTAATTAAAACACTTGATGAACTATGTAATGAGAGCGTGGCATCCCTGCAGGCGCTCCAGCGAGCTGCCTGGGCTGAAGGTGAGATCCCAGCACGGGGAAACGACTCATCTCCATCCCCTCCCCAGTGCCTGCCCTGTTCCTGCACCTTGGCTGCACCCCGTGGCACACGTGGGAGGGACCAGAGCACTCGCCAGGCCAGGAGCTTGCTGCTCTAAATTGCTAATTGCCGGGTTTTAATTACTCGGCAGCCAAATGACCTTTTGCATCTGCCAGTGAGGCCGTGAGACACCTCCCTGAGCGGCAGCGGACGGGGG
>NW_009723941.1:388-843 GCF_000703405.1 Apaloderma vittatum | reverse complement strand
GGTGACGAGGACAAGGTTGGGGATGGCACACTGGAGGCTAAACACGGGGACCCCCAGACCTCACACATCCCCAGCGCTCCCCTCCTCTTATGGGCAGGATGCTGAGGAGCAAAGGGCTAGATTCAGAACCCGTTGTGCTGCATGTGGCTGGAGATGCCGGGGTGAAAACAGGACCAAGGTGTCCGGGGACAAGGAGTCTTCGCCAGCTCCACGGTGAACTGGGTACCTCTAGCCATGGGATGGCCTTGTCCGGGGATGGAGTATCACTAGGGCAGGGCTGGTACCCTGAGCCCCAGCACGATGCAGCATCCCTGCGACAGAACTGGTACCCTGAGGCCTGTCACAGTGCAGCATCCTTGGGGCAGAGCCTTCACCCTGGGCTCCAGCCCAGCACGGGGTGCAGCGGGTTGCCTTGCACATGTAGGCTCCCCGCTGCCCCTGAGCTGGGCCTGGAG
>NW_009723941.1:0-275 GCF_000703405.1 Apaloderma vittatum | reverse complement strand
CGAACCCGGCACAGCCGGCCCCTCCCCCCGCTGCCAGCCTTCGCCTCCCTCTCGCGGAGCGGACCCCTTCTCCTGACGATAATTATGGAAAAGTTCAGCGCCGAGAGAGACAGGGTTGGGGTGGGGGGAGGGATGTATTAAAATGCATGTGCACAGCTTGGGCCTCGCAGCAGATGTTGGCATAATTAGAGAGGAAAAAATTATGAAATTAATTTGTGGTTCAATGTAAATTTTGGCGTTGCGGGGGGGGGAAGCGTGGTCCCGCTCGTTTCCCG
>NW_009723940.1:368-30353 GCF_000703405.1 Apaloderma vittatum | reverse complement strand
GATCGGCGCGGCGTGAAGAGTTTTGCTTCGTTCTTGTTAGCAAAAAGCATTCGGCGAAAAAACCCAAAAATATATAAAAAAAAAAAAAAGGTGAAATGAGGTTTTGCTGCGCATCGCGACGGGTTTTTTTTTGTCGTAGCGGAACTTGAGGAATGGGATAGATTGGCTTGGCCATCTGCGGGATTATGGCAATAAGAGATTTGGTCGCCCTGCTCTTATAAATCAGGTACGTTCGAAGAAAATGGTTTTTCCATAAACTTTTCCTGCTGGTTTCTTAGGGAAACCGACTCAGGCTATGGGCAGAATTCCTCGACAAGTTCCGAAAGTTGCGCAGGGGATGGTTTTTTTCCCCCCTCTGCGCTTTGTCCGGGAACGTGAGAGACTGCGTCGTTATGTTGGGGTTTTTTTTAAAGTTCATAGGTATTAAACGCTCCTCGTGGCTTTTAAAAAGTGTATTTCAAAACCCCGCCATGCTTCTCGGGGCGCCGAGCTCAGGGCCCCGTTAAGCGTTTGCAGCCTCCACGCAGAGCGGAGGGTTATTCACATGGCGGTTCGAGAAACTCCATTCATATATCCGACTACCTGGATTTGAATAGAAACCAGACAGCAATTCTTTCGTCCCAGCCACTATTCGCCCGGCTGGACAATAGAGATTTGTTAGCACACAGGCACAAGCCCTGGGACACAAAGCTGGAGGCAGCAGTGATAGGGGCTTCAGTGCACAGGAAATTACGGCTTTTGATGCACTGTTGGCAGGTCTGCCGGTTCAGAAAAAGCAACGTGACTGTGCCGTGTTTAAGAGCTCCTCACTGCCATTTCTAACCACCTAGAAACATCATAAAAGCTTTATTGTCGCAGTACATAAAATCATGAAGTCCATATGGGTACTTTGCGGCCGCTGTGCGCCGTGTCTGGAAGGCAGGAGCATGATCTGGCTGGAGATTTTAATTCGTGGTGGGGGAAGAAATGAAAGGGATCTGAGGATGGAAAACCTCAAAGTGTTTATAGAAGGCAGAGATTTGTTACCGAGGCAGCTGACATCTAGCCTGAGATGTGGCGGTGGTGTAATGGACTTCATTTTAATGGTGGCTGGAAGGGGACGAGGCTGGCCAGCTGATTTCATCACACAAGGGGTCACTAAATTTGTGCCATGGTTCTCCTGTATCAGTGGTGTGGGAGGACTATTCAGCTGTGTCAACTTGGCAAATACCAAAATAAATAATAATAAGAAAAAACAAACCGTTCGGTGTCTGGTACCTCCCATTTTCCCTCCTTTCCCCCCCCCCATCTAGAGTTAAAATGAGAACTCCCCAGAGACCGGGCTTTAATCCGCTGATTGGAGCCAATGAGCAGAAATTATCAAGATCAGAAACCCAACCAGCGGGTTTTATGAGATGAAAAGCCTGCCCCTCGCTGTGCGCGGTGCCGCGGCCGAGGGGCGGAAGGCGGGTCATCCCGAATGGCAGGAAGGTTTGGGCTGCTCTTCCTCCTTTTCTGTATTTTTTTTCCATAGCTCTTACCTGCACTACTGAGTTTCCATAACTCTTACCTACCGACTTAGCACCAGATAAAATGCCCAGTCCAAGGGGATACCGAAACTTAAAATCCACGTGGGGTTAGAGAGTGGCCGGGAGCCCTTGAGGTGTCCCTGTGGGCAGAAGTGACTTGGCTCTCTTCTGCTCCCAGGAAAACCAAGGAAATGGAGAGTTGTGGTATTTTTGCAGTTGTGTTTTCATTAGGAACTGCAGAGATACAATGTAATACAAAAAAACCTATGACAAGGGTTGGGCTCTTTGCTGCTCTTACGTGTACTTTATCTGTGCAATCCTTGCGACCTCAGGAAAAGGGGAAGAGTTTGAGAGTGAAGAGAAGGGTCCAGCTTTCGAGGGACCCAGGAGATGCCCGGGAAGACTCGTGCTGACGCCCTGCACCAGCCCCTTGGGCAGATGGTGGGCTCGCTTCCATCGCTCCTCTGAACAACGTAGGGCAAAAAAAATAAATGAAAGGGATTGGGTGACTGAATGATGATTTCTGAAAAAAAGCAAAGTGCTCTCTCGAAGGTGCTACTTGGAAGATTGACAAAACATCCACATATGTGAAGGGCCAGCTCATGTAATTTGCAGCTGCTGTTTCAGAACATTAGAAATACAAATGTTAATGTAAATACTTTTCACAGGAGTCAGTTTTGTCTGAATAATTATATAATTTCCTTGAATTCTCTTTCCTGAGGTAGTACAATGGCCTGGGTGTATTACGTCTCAGTAAAACCTGGGTGATAAGAATCAAGGCAGATTACAATCAAGCCATTCTGACTTTAATTATTTTTTTTCTTGCTGGTACTTAAAAACCTAGAAGGACCTACCTAAAATAAGCCTCTGACCAGAAATATTATGGATTGCTTTTAATAAAGGTTAATGATTTTGATGGCTCTACAAAGCACTTTTAGATAAAATACCGTGGTATTCTTAAAATACAGCAACCTTTTCTGTTACCTGTTAGACTGCTAATACTTGGTGATCATCTACAGCTAGATTTTAAAACCTACCCCTGGAAAGTGCTGCCTAAAAAAAAGAAAAAATGCTAGAAAGCTAAATTCTGCCCTTGCCGTTGGGTCTTAGAGTTTCAATACCTGTTAAGCACCTCGCTTGGAATGGAAACCAGACCATCAGCGGTTGGTAAAAAGAGCTTCTGCCTAATCAAAATAGCCATAAAAGGAATGTCTGGGCATAACCCGCCCCCGCAAACATCTGCATGCTCAGCTTGGCCATGGGAATAATCCTGTCGTGCACACAAGAAGAGGATGCTGATGGCTCTTCTCATGTGGTCAGGTTTTTTTAAACTGCACGTAGAAATAAGAGATAATGCAAAAGTCCCTGTTAACTACTAACAGACATGGAAGTTGCAGCTGATGCAGAAGACCAGTGCGTATATAATCTGACCGTTCGTTACTATTTAGTACTGCACTACAGGGTTAGCTGCCACTACAGGTATGCCGAAATGTAGCGATACACTTGGCAATTTAACAAAAAATGTGGAGTCACAAGAATTTCATTTTATCTTAATAATAGCCAGCAGATGCTGTAATCATTTCAAAACCACAGCAGTGATTAATATCTCTCCCAAGTTTCAAACGTTAAGAAATCAAAAGATAACAACGGGGCATTTTTATGTTAAGGATAACATGAAAGCCACGTGTGTGTTTTTTTCATAAGAAGCAGCGCAGCCATACAGACCGATGACATCACCTTTTTAAACACACTTCGGTCATTCTTACTTTCCCTGTACAGCCTGAAAATGGCTCAAACCATCAGCAGCTGCCCTGAACCATAACCCAGAGAACTCGGCACAATCACCACGAATGGCGGCTGCGTAAAACCGCAAATTTTGAGCGCGATGAAGCGCTGCATCTCCACACCCAAACCCCTCCTGCATTAACAATTAATCGTGCCCCCCAACTACACGTGTGCGTGAATGAATATTGCGGCGAGCCTGAGCGCGCTGACACCACCCGGGCCCCCGCCAGTCGCACGCAATTCGGTTTTGCAACGGCGCGTTCGGCAGAGCTGCGGTTACCCTGTGTCTGACACGGAAAGGCCAGACTGTCTGAGATGAGATGCCAAAGTGTGATTAAGGGCAGGAGGAGGCTGGGGAGGCACGCGGGGCATTCCCCCCCGGCTGGGACGCTGCCGTCAGCTTCCGTCCTGATGCACCACGGGCATCTCCTTGCCGTTCTGGTGGCGGCTCCCTGCGTGGCGTGAGGAACCGCAGGCACGACGCGGTTGTTTCTTGGTAAGCGCAGGCACATTGAGAGTTGGGGAGGTCCAGCAAACCACAGGTTATCAATCCACAACACGCCCAGGGTGCATTTACTGATTCTTAATTTGGTCGCCTAAATCAGTGTATAGTTTTCTCTGCAAGTATCTGGTTGTAGAAATGTTCAAGGCTTTCCTGCTTCGTTTTTTGGGGGCTTTCTGGCAGGCCGTGCCTTTGCTCTAGCACAGAAGCACGCACCCCTCCTGTCCTATGTGCAGACAGCCCGTGGTGCCTTCTCTAAGTACCGCTACATCTCCAGGCTGACGTCACGAACAAAAAGGATCAGACGGGTCTCTGAACAGGTGGTGAGGGTTTAACCATACCTACTGTAATTTCCAGCCGCCCGCATTTACTCGCGCTTAAGAGCCGCGTGCGTGCCGGCGCCCCGGAGCGTCAGCAGCGCCCACGGACAGTGACGGTGCCGTAAGTCTGGGACCCCCAGGTCCTGAGCTCGGAGCTGAGCTGCCTCGTCCCCAGGAAGGAGAGCCCCCGCGTAGCCAGAGAGCACCGCGCCCGCAGCGGGAGGGCTGGCAGGGCAGCTGCCTTCCAAAATACGGTTACACAAGGGACACGGAAGCTCTGGAACTGGGTGTTACGAACGGCTGTTCGTATTCAGATGTATTTCTTTAGGTGGAGTCTCAAGTTCAGATTTTTAGGATGATCATGTTTACAAGCAAGGTTCACGAGACAAATACAGATTCGAGTTACAAAACAGAGTGCGTTCAAGTTTGCCATATATTTTTTTCTGCTAAAGATTTAAATATCATGTGGCTTTAGCTTTCTTTCTGTTCACTGAATATCAAGGTCAATTAGGAATGATGTCTGGCTAGTACTCTCAGAGCAGATTAGACAGTTGCATCAAAAACTAGGCCCATGTATAGGTCATCTGTTACTGTGACCTAGATTTCTGAGAATCTGTTCAATTTGTTTTATTGAAAATGTGGTACTCCGTCAGTTCTGTTTCTCCTAGCAAACCTCTCTATAATAGCAGAAAATAGCTTTATTAGATACTTACAGACATTGCTTACTACTTCTGCTAAGACACAAAGAAAATCAAATCCATGCAGCAGACCTGTGCCTGTCATCCATTTAATTTTAAAATAACTTAAGGTTCTGAAAGGCTTATGCCTTATAATCTAAAGCATTTGGTCCACATGCCAGATACTAAGCAATCTGAAATGCATAATAGCTTAGCTTCAGCGTGGTTTGCCCTATTTAGTTCATTTTTTTCCTTCAGTAACCAGTGGATAGACGCAGTATTTCCCCAGTCTACTTTGGAAAAGCAGAACTACCACAATCTTTGAGCGAAGCGAGGCTGTTCCGGGCGGTGCCCGCAAGCTCTGCGACACCCGCAAAGGACGGCGGAGCCTCGGCCTGCTCACCCGCCGGCAGCACCGGCCCTCCCTCCCTCCCAAACCCCAGGGCAAAGGTTTCACTACCTGGATTTTGACACCGTTGCAGCACATCCACCTGTGCTTCCTGGGCTGTCGCTCTGAAACCACATAAGAGCAGATTTCCATTCGGAACGGTTTATGGCAGATTTCCTCTCCTCTCACAGCTCTTAATTGTTGCGGTTAGAAAGCAATTACTGAACCGTAGATCACGCGAACACGCCAGTTTGTTGGGCTGTGGTGTTTGGGAGAGGGGAGAAGGAGTATCTGAAAAAACTGGAAAATGTTTCTAAACCCCATTGAGTTGGGCTACAAAAATAATGGAGCAAGTGCAGAATCCACAATTTCAAGAACAGCACACCAACCAAATTTCAGAATTATCATTATCATCAGTCTGTGGCTTTTTGTGCCGTGGTACAAAACACGGTTGCGTTCCCCTCACACCCCAGGAGAAAAGGAAGGTAATGCAGTCAATCAGCAGTAGAAAGGGCACCAAAAAAAAAATTAAAAAAATATGCCAATAGATTAAGACTTGCAGATTAAAGTCTCCACTACGTTACTCCCTCATAAATTCTACTTAGTAAATCTGTCGCATTTTTCCAAAATTCTAAAGCCAGTTCTACCAAGTCATCTGAATTTTATACTACTTTAATATTCAAACTTTTATGTGCATCTCACAGCACACTGGGACCAATTTATTTTATAGGCAAGATAAAAACCCAGCAATATGTGGGTGACGTTATCCAAAGATCATTCTTCTAAATGAACATAAGTACATTTTCTCCTTTTTGTTTCACATGATGGCTGCATTTAAATAGGCTAAATGTATAATTCAGAGAAGAACGGCTGAGTCCTGCTCACCTGGGGGTCATATCCACAGCCATGCAATATTTAAAAGCCCACAAAAGCAAAGAAATTAAATATATAAGAGAGGGGGAGGAAGTCTTTCTTCCAACAGAATATTTGCCTGGTAACCAAATACAAGAGAGAGCCTTTTTTTCCCCCAAATCATACTTCGTTGTTCTACAGGAGTCTTTGAAGATGCTTCTATTTTAAATTTTAACACCTGAAGAACAATTACAAAGCTGCTGCTGCTCTCTGGCTGAGCAGCAGACACAAGCGGCGGAAAGAAAAGTATCGCGGAAATATGCCTGAAGTTCTCAAGAGTCGATGCTGTGTGTGCGCCGTCGTTGAGATCGTTTGTAAACAAGGCTAAATGAATTTGGGGTGAACAAACGGCAGTGGAACGTAGTGGGAATTCGTCCGTCGTGTGGGTCAGACCAGGCCTGGGACGCGGGAAGGTTTCTGCCCTGGCAGCAGGGAGTGCTGGACGCTGCGGCCTCCCGGCACCTCCCGCGACGAGACGGGAGGAGCCAAACCCAGAAGATAGGAAGTCGGCGTTTTGCAGGAGTTCCAGGAGATCAGGACACTCGTTCTGTGTGGGACCCATCCAGCTCACGAGGGAGACAGGCTTCTCGCTGAAAGAACAGCGTGTTTCCAGCTCAGCCGGCCGTTGGCCAGCGATGAGAAATCTCCCAGTGGCTGGGACAAGGGGAATGGGGGAGGTGGTAGGATGGATCTTCATCCATCTTTTTCCTGCTCATTACAATGTCACTGTAATGTCATTTTCTTCATCCCAGTTATTTATTGGAAGTAAGATTTCTATTGTACTGAAACGGAGTCTTAGAGGATGGCAACATAAAATTGACCCCGAGATGCCGTGCTACTGAAACTGGACCAAAGGAGACCTTAATTCCAAAAAATAGGATTTTCCAACATTATCATCTTCAGCTACATTGCACGTGTCAGAAACAAGAAGCTTGACTGTTGGGAGTAGTTTGAGAAGGGAATGCATTTTCTGCTCCCCCTACCTTACAAAAGCCAGGCCAAGTCCAGCTAGTCCCAGTCTGGGGGCCAAAGGCAGTTCTCTGCAGCAGAAGAACTAATCTTTGCAAAGACCGTCAACGCTGATGACTGTGCCAGCGATTTCTAAAACGCTACAAGGCAGAAACCAATCTCGGGGACAGAACTGTCTGCAGTTTGGATCATCTCTCTCCCTCCGAAAAGCGAGGCACAGGAACTATGCCTGAATTCACAGCGCACGGGAAATCTCTCTGATCTCCGCAGAGACGCAGAGCTGCCAGCCAAGGACAGCAGCCAGCCCGCGAGTATCTTCTGAAGAAACACTTACCCTGCATTCACCACCGTAATAACGTGCCCCAGGTCTAGAGCAATGCCGTGTTTCAGTGATGAAGAAGTGTTACAGCGTGTTTAATACACCCAGAAGAGACAATGGTTTTTTCTGTCTCCGGAAGCTGCTTCCCCAGCATGAGGTGCGTCAGGGCAGAGCACAACTGCAGCGATCCCTGAGGAGGACACCCGAGATTCCTCTCTGTGAGAAATGGTTAATCTATGGACAGTAATCTTCATGGTAGCAAACAGTGTCCTAAAAGACGGGGGCTAAAAGTTCACAGGGAAGCTGTGCAAACTGATGAAGAGAGTAACATGCCCATGGTTCCTGAACGCACAGAAGCCCGTCTCCACAAGTCTCTGCGTGTGCTGAAAACCGTCTGTATGACAGGAGATGATTAGTGGGAAGTATGCACATTTCTCCTCCTTGTATTCTTCTCTAAACATCCCTTAGCCACTGTTTTGATTTAAATTTAGAGTCAGAACTGCTTTATTGATTGCAGCCAGCAGCTACAATCCAACAGTGAAAAAACTACCTTGATGTCTGGGACCAAAGACAATTTCTGAAGTTACATGAAATGCGATGAAGATGCCCTGTTATTAAGACATCCTGGGCTGAGGTAATTCTTGTTCCATGTACACTGCAGGTACAAATAGCTCATAAATGCAGCTTGCTCCAAAACCCATCCTGCTGGGTCTACTCAGTAGCACGTTCCTCCCACCACCCTCGGGGTGCTGGAATGCTCTTACGGCCCTGGAGAAGCTCAGAAAACCTGCTGAAGGGGCAGACAGGTCTCGTGACGTTGCGCATCTGATCCCTTCGCCTCACACACAAAAAACCCAACTTGGGAGACGGGAGAGTGAGCTGAACTCTAATCCAGTCCGATCAGTCCTGCGTAAGTAGGTCAGCGAGGAAGCTCCCGACCACGGTGACGTCTCCCAGCCCCAGCTGCCCTGCTCCCGACAAGCAAGTTTTGCTTTAGAAAGGTAAAACAAGTTTTTTTGTAAAAAGAACAACTCTTGACTATTTCAGTGGCTTGGAAAAAGTTCAGCAGAGCGCTTAAGAAAATAGAGGGCACTCGACCTGGAATGTCAGATTGCAGGAAAATCCAGACTAGCTCATTCATAAATGTCTTGGTTTAAGGCATTATCGCGTTTGGCAAAAAGAATCAAAACCCAGATCATTTTACTTTTCTGCTGAAAATCACTTGCTGAGACTTAATCCAATATTTTCCAAGAACGAGGCGTGTATAATATTATTTTTTTTCTTGCAAAATTACCTCCCTGTAGTTCAGGAAGAGCTTTCCACTCTTCCATACGCTCTCAAAACAGAAGTTCACACATCAAGTTTCTGAAGAGCAAGTCAAACCATTTCTCCCTTCTAACTAACACCTCTCTTCAAGGTCCCGCTGCCCCTCTGCAAAGCCAAGCCCAAGGCAGTGGTCTCTGCTCTGCCGGGCTCCTCTGCACAGTAAAGACAGGACAAAACTCCCTGTCCTTCACTAGTTTACCTCAGAGAACTTTATTTCACTGGTGACAGTCTCTGATGATTTAGTTGCTCTCCACTCATCTTTTCAGAAGGCTGTTCAGCTCGGTGATGTCTTTAGGGCAGGCTGTACCAGAACTGGACAAAGTATTTCAGCACTTACAGGAGAACTACACAGATGCAGCAGCCTCTATTCCTACTCAATATTTCATTGTTTGCACAGTAGTAAAAGTCAGATTGTGCACACACATGCAGTTAATTATCTACCACAGCAAGTACCGTTCCATACAGTGGAGCCCTTTATGTTCACACATGGTCTGTATTCCTTGTTCCCAAACACATAACTTTGTGTTTGACGATACCGAAGCATTAGTTTATGCTTGCTTTATCTAGAGATCCAGATTTGTGTCACTTTTCTGTCTAAAAAAACCCTCTAAACCTGTAACTACGTTTCTCCCAGGCCAGTAACAGCAGTGTTTTAGGACATGCCAAACCCTCGCTCTAAGACTGCACCAACTTGATCGAGTTCCCACTTGGAACTGCATTGAGACCTACCCGTTTGTCATTTTTTTAATCCTTTTAACATTTGCTACAGCAAATTTGTATCATACCAGTTTAAGTTGTCATACAGTATTAAGTCAAACACCTTACAAAAGTCCAGGGTACGTTGCATCCACAAGCAAGCTTGTCGACTCAAAATGACATCAAAATAACAGATAAGTCCTCCGTAAATCTCTGGAAAGTGGTATTAACAGCATCTCTCTCTTGCCCGGAAAAGCTCTGCGTTAATTTTCTCTGAAATGACATCAAAATAACAGATAAGTCCTCCGTAAATCTCTGGAAAGTGGTATTAACAGCATCTCTCTCTGGCCCTGGAAAAGCTCTGCGTTTTCTCTGGGATCACAATCACAGCACTACATGCTGAAAGGGCAAATGGAACAGACCGGTAACTTGGTCCCCTGATTTCACGTAGTCCCAACATCTGTCCAGCAGTAGTGCAGGGAGCTTTTGGACAGCTAAAAACCCAAATCTCCAGTGCTAATTGTGTAAGACTGCTGAATCTGAAGTGTTTGGCCATGGCATCGCAGCAACAACTAAAAACACTGCCAGTGATTACATCCTCTTGTCTCCCTGTTGTCTCATCCAGGTGTATTTGCATACTTGCACTGCTGAAGTAATTTACAGCTACAAAGAAAACATATTTTTATAGTACAATTAAAACTCGTTGCAGGACAAAGTAAACATGCTGGCACATGGCATTTCCGTGGATGCTTCAAGGCAGACCCTAAGACACTGCTGTGTGCTGAGCCTGATCTGAGCCCCGATTTCCCTGCGCTGGGGTCGCACACCTCCCTCCTAAGAGTCACGGCTGTAGCACAGGGGGTGGAAGGGAAAGCAGAGCTGTTCTGTTACCAGATGCACATGTTAAATTTATTTAGTGACACTTCAGGGCAGTGCCGTTAGGATTCCTGCCTCTCTATAAATAAAAGCCTCATTGTGAGGAACTAATAGAATGATTGAATTAGGGTGTAAGAGTTGTTCAGGCACCATAAATACACAGAGCACCAGAAACATCCACAAAATTAACTAAATCCTGTCCCTGTACTTGAGACAATTAACATGTTAAGCTCTCTGATTCAGGTTTTGTATCCATGTTTTGAGGAAACCACTTTCTTCATACAGAAACCAATTCTCTCCACTGAGAGAAATTGAAGGAAACCCCCACGGGCTCTGAACTTGGAGTATTTTCATTGTGAAGCTCTACTTAAGCAATCCGCCACCTCTCTGCTTCATGTCATTACGCCGATGACCTCGCAGGGATTCCAATTTCCATGGCATCCCAACTAGCAGAGTTGGGCTTTCAGAGCCCCATGTCCCATGGTTGGCTGCCTTTAGCATATAGGGAAGGCGTTGGGTCCACTTAACGCTTTTTTCCATGACAGAAAATAATAATTAAGCAGTAACAATAAGGGGGCAACTGTCAGCTGTGGGCTTGTTTTGGTGCTTCCTAGGTGAGGAAGGTTTGAGAGGAAGACGTGGTGAAGGTTCAGTAAGCTTTGGGGGGTGTCACACCAAACTAAGCGGATCACAGAATAACAACCTTGAGCATCTTAGCAGTTCCGCCATGCTAGTGCAAAAAACGGAGCAAGAGTTCCCGTACCGTAGGCTCAGGCGTTGATGCAGCTTTTCTGCCTGCTCTCTGCTCTCCCAGCTCAAAGCCATCCCGGGTGCTTTGCTCCCGTTAAGCCTGAAGATGCTTCAATAGGGAAGCAAAGAGGAAAATAGATGAAAAATGCCGTGACCTGTTTTGTGGTAAGACACAGGCAATCACTTGAGCAACAAGAAGAAGAGAAAGTGCTAGGACGATGTGGAAGAGAAATCCCGTCTCCGTGCTGGCAGCACTCACTGCGGGAGTTTTCAGATGGCTCTTGCTGTAGCAAGGTAATCCTGTCTAAGTTCCCCTACACCATACAGACAGATACATCTCGTACGTAAATATATCTGCACACGCATCTCCCCAAAGAGAAGGAAGGGACTTGGCAAGTGAAAAAAGAACATAGATGCTGTACACGGTTCTGGGGGTAAAGCTTCCAACAAGAGAACAGTTGTAAAGATTTCATCTTCGTCTGTCCCCGGCCCTGCACATCTTGCCCAGCTGCATTGTTTCCAGAGAATTGTTTTATCATTTCAGAATCTATCCAAAAAAATCTAGCTGATGGAGAGGATTGAACTTTGCAAGAGGGAAGGAGCGTGCAGCCTGGATATGCCAATAACACACACAGTTTGTTTTTAACATTCAGAAGAAGCTCTCAGATTGTGAAGTGAAAAGATGAAAGTTAGCAAGTCGAAGGTCAGTGGAGGAACAAAAGGAGGAAGAAGTAGTGAACTGAGGAAAAAGGCACTCTCAAATGTAGTTTAAATATAAACACACTGTTGTGGTTTGTTAAAAGCAAAATTTCATGCTTGACTTGAACTTAGTTTCCTTGATTTATGTCATACCTACCACAGCAGTCACCCTTCACACTGGGACACTCGTGAGGCTTAACGCTCAAGGCTGAGTATTGCTTGTTACTAATGCCAATTTTCTTTTCTTTCCACCAGCTCCCACTCCAGAAAGATGGCAAGAAAAAGGTGAGACTAATTTTCAGATAATTCTTTACATTTTCAGTATCAGTTGATGTTTAATTCTACCATTAAAACCAGTCCATTTAAGTGCAGACTACAGACTGTACCCTGGGAGCAAGCTCATCGCTCAGGCAGTTTACTCAGTATAGTAGATTGTTTCAGGTACTTTATCAGACAATACACTTACTGTTAAGTTACATGTATGAGCTCAGGATATTCAGAGAGACACTTAACAGTCCTTATGACAGGACAAGATACTCTGAATTAAAAGCAATCCTCCAGAATTTAAGTCATAAATTATCCTCACTAACTCTGTAGGCTCCACTTCGCTCACGGCAAATTTACTTCTAATATAGCAGATTTCATTTTTAACAAACAAGCTGCAAATAACTCCTCTCTCTCAAACCATGCAAGCCAGGTGTAAAAACTGAAGGTAATTGGACAGCTGCAACATAGAGATTTTAAGAGAATAAATCCCTTTTCCACTTTTCAGGGTAAAGATAACATAATTCACTTATTCTAACCATTACATTCTTAGGCGAACATTTACACGTTCAGTTTAAAACTTGCAGGTAAGCTGCTCCAGTAGCATTCTAGATCATATTTAAGATGATCAGGGGATCAGAAGGACTTCTCAAGCAGTGGTTCCCTTTGGGCAAGGCGTCCCACAGCCGGTCCCATGTCCCCAACAGCACGTGGAGATCCCGACCGGACACGAGCGCAGCACCGCGCGCCTCTCTGAGTGCGCCCGCGGACTCACGGGTGGTTCAGCAACCCCCTTTGTGCTTTCGGCTGCCACAGGCAGCTCCAGGGCATTTACCTGCCAGGTCCTTGCAGCACGTAGGGCCACACCACCTCAGAGCATCAGACAAGTGAGGGAGGCGAGGGCAGAAACCATGAGGTGAAGCCCGTTTTGTGCTGCCTGCCTGCCCGCAGCCAGGGTGGGAGTGTCACCCCAGCCGCAGCCGGTACAAAAAACATTCTAGGGTCACGTTAACCCAGCTGAATTTGAGCAACTGAAGAAGCGTCGTGACCCCTGTCCAGCAGCTCTGCCCAGCAAGATGTTCCTACCATTGAAGGGTCACCTTAGCTGAACCAAGCAGCTGAGGACAACCTGCGTGCCCTGAAGCAACAGCCCCCAGGAAGCCTTTAAAAACCCACCGGCAAGAGGAGAGGGGGTAGAAGCTGTAGAAACACAAACGGGCATTATGTACCCCGGTACTAATTAGATGCCCCTTGCTCTCACTTTTAGTGGTTTACAGTTATGGGTGCCCCCTCCTCCTGTTTTTTCTTTTTAAAAGTAAACTTTATCATGAAATCTGAACTATTATAAACACCCTTTTCATAGCTATTTAGAATATGAATATCCACAGGAGGAAAGGCTTTTTCACAACCGCAATTCAGATCTATTCAAAGCTGTTTGAAGAAACACTAAGTCAACTTAGCATCCGTAACTGTAGCGTTACACTTCTGCAATTCATTAGTCCTCATGGTTCCATTTCGTAATTAAAATACTTGCAGTTTAAGACTTTACGATAAAGAATGTGCAGTCCTCAGCAGTGTTTCCACTGCTAGTCTATGGAAAACATATGCATGGAAAATATGTACAGCGCATGTATACAGCCATCTTTGGATAGCTTCAGTGAACATTCAACGCTGTCGGTGAGTTTGAGCAATAGAAAAAACCATCGACCGTTGACTGTACCTTGAGGTTTATCACAAACCCTCTGTTAGATGGAAACCTTGAGCCTTCGTAGTTTTTTCACATATGGTTGCCATTAACAGGTCATGATTTACAGATTATATTAAGAGCTATAGAGGTTGAGTTTTTCCAGTTCTACTTTGTCCAGAAGTGAATTGGTGTATAAGAACTGTTTGTTTTGTCCTTAAAAAAAACCAACAACAACAAAAAACGACAACAAAACTTTATACTAGAGCAGAATTTCTGCAAAACAAAGAATCTGAGAGCCACGGAAGGTTTTGTATGGGCAGCACAAAAGCTGTAACATATCCACACCATATGGTGTACTTGGAAACAAATCTGAGCATGGTATATGTTCAAAATAGCAGAATACAGGCCAGATCAGGAGGGAAACCTCATTTCCATTTGGGCCAGCAACTTGAGCTTCGCTGGAAAAAGCTTTGGAATGTCAGTTCATTTGCTCACAGGAACCTGCGCTCGATTTCAGCAGCTGCTCACCGGGAACGCTGGCCGAGGACCGGATCCCTCCCAGCAAGGTCCAGCTGCTCCCGTGACTCACCCTGTCGCGTTACAAGCAGACAAGCAAGACAGCGTCCTTCCCTTCCAAGGAACAGAAACCCAGATACTGCTGAGGTGCCTCTCCAGCTCCATGGTACTTTTCCACCTGGGTGATCAGGTGTATGTGCTTTGTACGCTTGTATCATGGGACCCAGGGGCATCAAAATATCAAAACACGGGCCAGTAGAAGGTGGCTCAGCTGATGGTCACCTACACCATCAGAGCCTTCCTCCCCTAAAGATCTAAACCTCCCAAACTACACAAAGTTCACCACCTGAACAGCTGCTCGAAGTGACAAACCGTTTGTCAACAGCAGTGGATACCTCAAGAGAGAGGATGGCCTCGCGGTTCTTCTGACAGCCAAGCAGCAGACTCACTGAGGACACCATAATGCTTCCAAGCAGGTCATCTCTTACATTGGGATGAGGCCCAGCCCTCATCAAGTTAGAGGAAAATGTGCTGCTTGAGAACTTTTGGAAAACAGATTAAATGCAAGAATAGGGATGGTCCAGTGAATGCATCATTTTCAAGCTCTTGGGGTACTCAGAGTCAAGAACCACATAAACTACAAAACAGATTTCCCTGACTGCACAAATCTGTAGTATAAGTAGAATAACCAAGAAAAACAGACCAACTTTATCCAAAAAAAGGCAATTTGTGTCATATTTTTAAACGTTACTTTCTAAATGGACTCCTCTCCCTGTGAAAGCGTACATTCCAGAAGTCACCAGGATTTTAAGAAGCCCTGGAAACAGCCGTGTGTCCCGAGGTGAGGCCGACTGCGACACTGGCTGCTCCGTGTGACAGCGAGCGACAGCCGGGCGGCCGGAAGGAGCAGCGCCGCGCGTCCTCGGCATCTAATGGCTGCAATCAACATTCATTGCTGTCGGTGGGTTTTCATTTCTATCAACTCACTGATCAATGAATGCAAACTGCGGACCAGCTAGCTAAGAGGCTGCGCAGCCAACAGCTCGGGGCATCTTTCCGGCATGACAAGGGCCTTCTGCTCTTTGGGGCAGAAGTGCTGTGTTCAAGTTCCGCCCGGCAGTAACGGGGTACAGCAGGTCGATGGCTCTGCTGTTCTCTCACACAAGTAGTCCAGGACACGTCATCCGGCTCCTTCATGAGCACGGGTATTCTCTGCCACCTGGCAGCCACCGGGAAGATGAACATCTTGGAGCAATACATTTTGGATAAGCATTCCTTGTAGAAGAGCAGGCATTGTACCAGGGCACAAACACAGCTTTTTCTGAGGCGTACTACCTGTACAAAGCATTCCAGGCACCTTGTTTTGTGAGAACAAGCTCCTTTTCCATTCCATATTCTAAGAGCGGCTGCATCCATGCAAGAAGGGTCCTGCCCTGGAGCCCCCCAGGCGCCCGCACAGCACATTGGACCCTCACGAGTCTACAAAGTCTGTTTGTCTGCTGAGCTGCTGGTGGTCTTCCAAATACAGGAGAATCATGATCCTCCTCAACACAGACTTAGTCCTCCTTGTCACCTGTCAGCTTCAAGAGAAGGTGCTTCCATGTTGAATACTTTATAAAGAATACACAAAGCCTTCTGTTGAAACACGCAAACTCAATCACCAGCTGTCAGGTACATTTCTGTACTGCTTGCTGAAGCACGTTAAAAACAGTATCTTGTGCTAGGTACAGTTTCGCTGTGAAGTGTTTATTTTTAAAGAAAATCTTACTTGTGCAAACTCAGTATCTTCAATTTTTACTCCTTTGTACTAGAAATTTGAACATTACATGCAACTTCCACTATAGCTTTACAGCACAAATGAAGGTTTACCTTGAATTCTGTAGTTGGAGCATTGTTACCATTGGTGCTGTAAGTGCCCTTGCTCTGGGCAAGGTCAGAGCTGCTTCATCAGCTACAGAGGAATCGCAGGGCAAACCTGGGGTGTTTGCTCGGGGAGGTTCACAGCGGAGTCAGGCCCAGGGAAGGCCGGTAGTTCCAGCCAGATATGCCCTCTGGAAGGCACTGAGCCCCACCACACTGCTGTTTTAAAGTGTGATTTAAAGGTATTGCAAATTTTTGCCTTAGACACCTTAGAAGTTATTTGGACAACTTGCAGTGATATTATTCAGCCCAGGTTAAACATGAGCACTGAAAGCACAATGCAGCTCTTCAGAAGGGCACAGGGACTTTTAAAGGGGCAGAACAGCTGATGGACTAGCTCAGTTGTAACAGAAGTGACACTGACCCGTCTAGTCCTTTGGTGAATCTCTACTTTCACTGTCAGCAAAGTGTAAGCCTCCAGCTCTGCCTGGCTGTGGGACGCTTCCTCGCAAGTGAGACGAGCGATGGAACAGCACTGGGTCCTAGGAAGAGGTCGGGGACAGATGACAAAGGGCTGTGGATTGACAGGGCTGGCTGACTGATGCCACCCACCGCGCTGGGTGCCCCGGGAGGGTCAGACACTCCACACACCAAACACCGCTGATGCTGCCTTGGGACAGGACAAACCTCCTCGAGCTGTCCCTCCGTTCCCGTGCAGAGGAAAGGGGCCGGGCGAGGGGCTGTCGCAGTCAGTGCCCTGAGCAGGGAAGGGTCCAAGCACGCTCTTACGCCCTGTTTACTCCCCTGGTTGCTTATGGGATTATTTTAAAGCAGCCTGTTCAGACACGCTGTGCTGATGTCCCACAGTAACTCTCTCCCTCAGCCTGACGTACAGTTCCAAGTCAGAACAACTCACTAATGACTAAAAACTAATTACATGAATATCTAAAATAAATGCACTTTGCATGCTCTGCTAAAAGACTTAAACTTGTGCAGTTTTACGCACAAGTTCCACAGAGTCACAAACTAAACAGACCGAACTCTTTGCAAAACTGGGGCTTTAGAAAAAACTCTCCCCGGGCTGACAGTGAGGAGCTCTGCTCCGTCCCCCACAGCGAGCGTTTCCACCAGCACCCCGGTAAGCGGGGCTCTACACTGTGTTACTACAGTACCATAAAGTGAACAGCCTGGCAGCATGCCCGCCAAATTGTTTTAACATTAAGAAAACTAGACAAATGACTCATTTTGGATGCCGTTTGACATTTTGCCTTTGAAATGTCAAATTTTTCAGCACGTTTTGGAAGACTCATTCAAAAGTGAGAGTACGTAATCTCAATTTTTTTTCCCGTGGCACCTTACATAATACACAAGTGCTTTCTTGTACAGCATTTTAAACAGACATTTCAGCCCACTGGTTCTCCCCACATAGGCTTTTATGAAAATACAGAAGAAAATACAAACTACTGACAGAGGTGTTCACCTTTACTACAAGGAAGTGTGAAAATAACTCACTGCTATTACTCTGAATAAGGCACATCACACAAACGGAGAAACTACAGCAAAGGGGCCATCCCTGTTGCCTAATGCATGACCAGCAAAAGGCTTAAGCGCCCACTCCACAGATCTCCAATGCTCTGGATGCACAAATAAACTTAAGAATTCAGTTTTGTACGCTGTTGTGAAAATGAAAATACTTTTTTTTTTTTGCTTTAATCACGCTTGGGAACGAGACAGCAAAGGGTAAAAGAAAAGTTGCTAGAGGGTAACAGGTTAGCAGATGTCCAGAATTTTTCAGAATCCATGCTTGGGAAGCTTTGGATGTTTCCAGCACCAACTGTTTGCTCACTGTCAGAAGCGACCCCCCCACCCCAGCCCTGGGCCAGACCCACCACCTCGAGAGGACGCTGGGCAACGGCGGGTCCAGTCCAGCAGCCGGGGCTGGAGGGGTCAGAGCTCCCCGGTGGGAGCCACCAGGGCTCCTCCAGCGGCACCCTCAGCTGCCCCCCAGCCCTTCCACCAGCACCAAGGGCTGCATCAAAAGACAGGAAGACATCAGAAGAACTCGAGGAGCTCAGTTTATTTAGTTGATCAGCAGTTTATGTAGTATCTTCATAGGGAACAGGAGTGTGACAGCATTTTCCAGTTTAGCAAAAGGGAACAGACATGGAAGCTGTAGGGTGACACAATCAGACTAGCAACAATACACAATTATTTAAGGGAGAAAGGGTTATTCGGGCCACGTTAGCCTTGCTTTTTGTATTTGGCAGATATGTTCTGATGTGAAAATACTGTGGAAAATCTAGTTTTGTTTTAGTACCTTTTAATGCATGACAGGTCCGAATGCAGTAAACCTGAGCTATGCCAGGCTACAAAGGTTCCACAGAATATCGGCCAATAATATATCTTTATAAACTATATGTGTCTAAACAGCAGCTTAAATTAGTCTACATATGCATGTGAAGTTAACTGTTTCCATATGAAAGTAATCAACTACATGAAAACCTGGGTAGATGTCTACAAAAGTGTGCTTTATTCATCAACCCACAAAATAACCACACACATTCGCAGCCCTGACCTTATTATACGTTCATTTCACATGACTTGTCTCGTTATAAGGAGGAACCATAGTTCTCGTTGTAAAAGAACCACAGTTCACCAAAACCTCTGAGTTCTCCAGTAAAACTAAGTGCCAGTCCATCGGCAGGATGACCCCGGGGGACGGGACAGTGTCCTGGCTCTAGAAAGCTTTTAGCAATTGAGACCATCTCCGCATTATTTTCGAAACCAGCTGCGAGTTAACGGTCTGCCACATCTGAAACACCCAGAGACTTTCCAAAAATGCGACATGAAAACTTGCATTAAATGCCAAGTTTGCACCGAGCTCATCCCTGTACTGTGCACACAGCAGCTGAGAATTTCAGCTGGCATCTGGCCCTGTGCGACAAGGACCTGTTGCCATCTAGTGGATTATCCCTGAAAAACGGCGTCTGGTCCCGACACAAACGCCGCTAGATGGAGCATCATGAAAGAACTCCAAATCCGTGTTATTTTCGGTGTCCAGCAGTCTCGAAAAAGCTACAGGCCCGGAATGACAGTGAAATCGAAGAGGAATTCCCCGACTGCTTTCATTTTCACAAGAAATCTCAGGCTATAGATTCCCAAGGATAACGTAGAAACACTTTAAGATACTTTTCTGTCAACAGAATTTGCCAGCACCTTGTGTGCTTGTCACCGTAGCACACAGACACCTGCTTCACAGGTAGATCTCCCAGGCAGCCCCCACTCTGCCGGTGTCAGTGGGGACGCACAGACCCGGGCTGTGCTGCTGGCGTGATAAAGATGGGATCAGCCATCAGCCACGGGATCCCCACCTCCACGAGCAAACGCTACCTCTAAAACTTCTCCAAGTCTCTCCCGTGAAGTGTGCGTTCATCTCAGAATGAGAAATCCCACCTCACCACAGGTGGCAAGAGAAGGGGTACTTACTGCCCACGGAGTTCACCGCCAGGACAGGAGAGGAGGAACTCATCTGCTCCACATCTGCAGCTAACGGGAAAGGAAAAACGAGAGAGTTGTGCATGTTACCAAGAAGTCCTTCATTTTGGAGACTTTCATTTACATTTAAATTGAATATGCGTATGTTTGATCATCTGAGGAAGCTGCTTTGAGAAGCAGTTAATTTTTAACAGCCTCAACCTTCCCTCTTTTAAGGTACTTCTCACACACATTATCGGTAGATCTGCTTTTCCGAACAGTCACGCTGGTAAGCTGGAGCTTGTGGCAGTTTGAGAATACCGGTTCAGAACAAAGAAATACTGAATTATGTCAGCTTTAAACTGCACATGGTATCAATGTGTAAGCAGAACATTCCTGTGGAATGAAAGGACATGATGATCTCCCATCTATTCCCAGTGCACCTTCAAAAGACTCCTGATAGGAAGAGAGATCCTCTTCCAAAGGCACACAAAATGCTCAATGTTTGATCTGGAGCAGCATCAGAAACGGATGTTTTTGCATTGGAGACACTCCAAAAACTTTATCTTCCAACAGCTGAAAGAAGAAACAGAACTACCTGCCTGTGTTTTGCCACTGAAAAACCCCAAAGTCAGAACACGATCTGAACCAAATGCCCTCTGTTCTTATGGGAAGGGTCCACCTTTCTGGGACCCAAACCAGGAAAGAACTGTCTGGTACTAACGGTCAGTTTTAACCTAAGATCCTGTAACATAATGATACGCTCTCTGGGACTTGATTTCTCTTTCAGAAAACCAGCATTCACTCTTAGCACATCACCACAAACACCCACATCAAAGAAATCAGTCTCCATATGCTGGTAGTTTCTACCTAATTACATATCCTATAATGTGCATTTAAGAGCCAGTAAATACATACTACAAGTTTGCCTTCCTAGCCACAGGATGCAGTCCCAGAAGCGTAATTTCACCCATGGCCAGGGTTTGCTGTCAGTCCAAGCCCTGCCTTTCGCATTCTTACGGCTCCCATTCACTCGGCAGCAGGCAGTTCCCCGAGGAGCACTGTTTACACTGGGAAGTGCAAAGTTCTGCTCTAATTAGGCGAACCCCAAACAGATGTAAACACTTGAGCAGACCATTTTTACAGAATGTGAAGAGCAGACACAGCACCAGCTTACATGAAGTTAATCCTCCTGCCGTGCCTTCCTCCATACCTAGCAGGGCCCTCTCACTTCAGAGCCCACTGGGTGCTGCTGCACCAAGCCAGGAGCTTTGGTTCAACGTGCTACGTACCAGCCAGGGGCAGCAACAGCAACACAGTGGCAGATGTTTGCAGAAACGCCCTGGGTTATTCCTCTCCTGTTCTCCACTGAAGGCATTTACTGCCTAGAACATCTAAACGTTGATTTATTATCTCACTTGGCTCTTCCTTGTAGATCTTGCACCAACGTTGCTGCACGCGACACACTCAGCTGCAGCATCCCGGACAGTCACCCTCTGGAGTACGTACACTTGACAGGGCTCTGCTACGCTTACAGATAAAAATTGATTTGGCTTCTTCCTATTTTCCACTGTAATACTATAGTTCGCCCAGTGAGGGAATCAGTACCCCTCTGGAAGAGCTAGCCGGTCATGCACCATACACGTTTTTGTAAGTGAAAAAGATTCTTGATACGCAGTATAGCAGCTTCAGATAGCTGGAAAGATTCTTGTGTTTTCTCCTATTTGAAGCTACATATGCTTTCACGTACAGCCAAAACAACCTGAAAAGCAGGGCATCACAGTTACTTTCATTCTTCTGAGGACAGTAAGATTCAGCCGGTGTAAGTATCAGCATGGAGCACAAGTCAGCTTTCTGAAAGGCTGAAGGAGCAGATCAGCAGATGGTCACTTAAAGGTTACCTGCTGCTCTCTGGCAAAAAGAGGTCAACTGCCCGGCGAGGCAGGCAGATGGCACGGGGCAGGCTTGGTGTGGTCGGCAGCAGCCCCGACCACTTGAGAAGCCACTGACAGAGCAACAGTCACTTAGGGTAGTAAGCTACACCTGCAAACATCTGCAATACTTTCTCAAGTATCATTCAAAAAGCAACCACATAACGCATGTGCCTTGCAGAGAGAAATTTCTGAGCAGCAAGCATTTAGGGAGACAGCCTAAGTGTCTGAAGTCCTGCAGTTCTAGATCGGTCACTGTAATGCCATGTTAAAGGCTGCAAACAACAGAAGGGCAACAGTATTTCCCAGCTACACTTGGAAAGGATAATTTCAGTTCACGCTTGGAATGACATAATTTAATTACTATTTCCAGTACATTCACCGAGGCTAACACCGTGGTCACAGCGGTCCGGTTGTTTGAGGTTGAAGTTCCTAGAATTGCCTCCGTGCCTGCCAAGGGCTGCTGTCAGCTGCCAGGCGATGCCGTGCCCCACAGCTGCCGCGGGCTCGCGGGCACGCATGGAGCGTGGCAAGTCTGCAAACTCAGAATTGAGCAGTAACACCTGAACACTGCGCTTCTTGCGCTACTGGCACATGGGTATAACCTGACAGTCTCAAAATCAAACCTGATTTTTTAAGTGTATAAAAGCACAAGTACTTATCCTGCAACTTGCCTCAAATTAGCATATTTTTTAACACTTCTCTCATCCATGTGAATTAACATTTGAAAAAATTTTCAAATCAGCTCTTTATGAAACAATACAGTGATGGATTTGTTCTCTTATCCGTAACTGCTCGCCCTCCCCTCCAGCCCTCTTTATCTTCATAATTACACACAACACATCAAACTCCTAAAACCAATTCAGCTAAGAGAGATATGCCGACTAACATCCCACTTAGATTTTGGAAGCCGGTTTGCTCTAAAAGCTGCAGAGGACAAGAGACTTCTCAGCTATGAAGAACAGCTGCTGCCAATACAACTCCTCACTTACTGGGCAGAGGAGAGGTCAGAGGGTGAACAGTGCCGATTGTTGCCTTGTATTATAAACTGGTTACAAGCCCTGAGTGGCGTGAAAGGAATTAATAATTTAGCTCGTGGAGCTGACGACCTTTATTGGGGTACCCCTGTTTGCTGACGAGAAATCAGAGCAAAAAACTCCCTTGAAGCCACAGGGTTTCTTTAAGAGTTTTTCACTTTACAGCCTAATTGGCCACCATAACATAAATCAATTATTGCTCCTGTTTTAAGCAACAATGCTACCTATTCTCAACCGCTCGGCTTCTGACTTCCCTTGGATCAAGCCAGGCCTTGTTCTCTTTTACAATTGTCTAGTAAACACGATGGCAAGGACAGCTTGGAGAAACTTTCCAGGATTAGGAACATTTGGGAAGGCTCCCCCCAAGAGGTGATGCTATTTTGAACTTCTCTTGACCTCGGACTGCCCTTGTCCCCATTTATGCTAATGGAAGGGGTACATGCGCTACTCCTGGAAATGAACTTAGCCTGAACCTGTGACATAGCACTGGGCTTTGAAGATACCGGTTCATGAGTTTTGGTACCCCTGCCCCAAAGGTTGTCATCTGACACACAGGAAGGCAAAACGTGGTTCCCTCAGCACACGCGGGGGTACACAAGATCCGAATAAGCAGAACATGCCGATGTGGTGAGCTGCACCATCTCCCGCTGCTGCTGGCCAGCTGCTAGCCTGCTGGAGATCAATCGCACACATGGATCTCTGGGAAAAATGAAGTGGTGCTTGTGGGCTTGCGAACAGAAGGGCATTTCCATAATTAAATGTAAGTTGGACAGCATTTGAGTAAAGACCTTTTGAAATATGCACACTGAAAACGGAGATTCTGACCTGGATATAACAAAACATGAGATTACAGACTTCGCCTCCCAAAAGCTGAAACTGAGGCATCTGAACTTCCAGGTAAAAGATTGCAGCAACAGCCCTAAGACCCTTGAGTAGAACCACACTCCTGTTATTGTTGAATAATTCGGGTTGGAAGGTACCTCTGGAGCTCATCAATTGAACACTGCACTGGAAGCAGACCTAGTTTCAAAGCTGGATCAGCTGAGGCTCCCTTTAACTTTGCAGTCTCAATCAACCCTTTCCTTCAGGTTATGGAGGTCCCTCTGAGCAGCAGCTGTGCACTCCCACGGTGTCAGTCTGGTGCCATCTGCAAGTCTGATGAGGGTACTCCATCCCAGCACCCAGATGGCTGATGAAAGGCCCCAATATTGACTCCCAAGAACAGCCACAGAATAACTGGCCACCAGTTGGTATCTGAACGCTGGACTGCCACCCTCTGAACCAGAGGACACAGTTTCTCACCTATATTTGCCTCGTAGCCTGGTGTGGCTACAAGGATGCTGTGGGAGACTGCATCAAAAGCCTTGCTTAAAGTTAATGACAAAAATCACTCTCCTTTCATTCAGGGATTCAGTCATTTCATTGGAGAAGTGGGGTTGGTCAGGCATGATCTTCCCCCGATAAACCCACAGTGCATGTTCCCAACTCCTTCAAGTGCCCCGACACATCTTTCAGGAGGGTTTGCTCCATACTCTTCCCAGGGACCGAGGGGATGACCAGCCTGCAGTCCCCCAGATCAGCTACTACTCAGCAGAGCCGAGTTAAAGGTGATTCATTATCCCTTATCAGCTGCGTTTTACTATACAGAGACATTCCTCCCCTTTCCCCTACATTGGGTAGCGCTGCTTGTCTCACCTCAACTCCGAAAACAGATGCTGTTTGGAAAGATCAGTGGGAAGTAAGGTCATCCCATGATAATTTTTTTTTCTTCATTAACATGGAAAATCATCACAGTTCCTGCTTAGCAACATAAGTGAAAGGAAACCCCCAGCAGTTCAATGTTGCATGTACTCAGAGAGCTATACCTGCCCAGTATCCCTCAATAAACACTATACAGACACTTATTTTAAATGCCTGTTTACATTCCAGGAAAATTCTGCTAGCACGGTATCTGATTTATTGTTGCCATCAAAAGTCACGGGATTCCTGAAATGCCTCCTGAGACACAAAAATCAAAGCGGGAAGGAGATGCGTGTGGCTGTGGTATCAGCTTTACCCCATACATTATGGGCTAGATTTCCAGAAGCCGCCTGGGTTCTGGGAAGCAGAGCGCAGTGCCTGTGGCAGGTGGGCCCCGCCGCCTTTCCCGGGGGGTAGCTTGGGCACTGGGCTGGCACCGACGGAAGGGCCCTCAGAGCCACCTCTCAGTGACAGCACGGTTCATCGGGGCTGTTCCGAGCCCACTGCAACAGCCAGCTCATGCCTCTGAAGCAAGTTCCCAAACATTTTGCATCTTATTTCAGACTTGTAGGCTACAGAAATGAGAAACTTAAATACAGAGTCAAGAAGCAGAAAAATGATGATGATGAAGAAATCCTCCAGGCGTGTCCAAAGCGACAGTCAGTCGCTCCGTGCAAGCCATCAGAAGAGCTCCACAAAGCACACTGGCTGTTTGCTCAGAGGGGACCCAAACTACAATAATCGAGCCTGAAAACCTGTCTTGCTAAAACATCCAGCTGCTTTGCCTGTATATTGAGATTCGTGTCAGTCTTTCTCCACAGATCAACACTAAAATGTTCCACAATGTTTTGTGACATTTCCTCTCACTTTCAAAGCATTTTATTCAGAGCCAGAATTACACATTCTGAAATACTAAACCTCTCAGCATCAAGGGTTTATGCAGCATTACAGCGTCAGCATTCCAGTGCAGCACTGTCGGCATTAGCCGGGCAGCAAACAGACCTACTTGCAGTTTCCAGAGGACCACAACAGGGCTTTTTGCTACTGCATTGCAACAGGCACGCACTTACTCATAAATACCTCTGTCTCAGCACACAGCTTCCCCATTCCTCAGGCACTCTGCCTTTGTCCCGAGATGTGCAGTTTTGCATCTTCTATACCTGGAGTACATTTTGGTTGAATAGGATATTGCCTGCCAGGCAGCCCACAATGCTCCAATATTGAAAGATCAATTGCATAATCATTCTGTAAATCTGGAGAAATTATTTACTTTTCAATCACTGATAAAGTGTTGGCCAACCCAAGGCATACTACTATAGCAAAACTGGGTTCACTAGAATTACCTATGTTAAATATAGAATTCACTGGTTTTACAGAATAGTAGAGAGGCCACTGATATTTAGGAATTAACATCCACACATTAATACTCATCTACTGATAAATAATAGCACATTATAACATACAGAAATCAGCTGCAAATTAGCCAGTGTTCCCAGAGGCATGTGGTTCTAGACCCCAGCCAGTGCCAGGCTGGAAGCACCTTTTGACCACACAGCAGGTAAGGTGTCCGTTTAATTAAGCAGCTAGTGCAGGAATAGCACTAACTCTGGTCCTGCGGAAACACTGACACATGATGAGTCTGAAAACAGCTTTTTTGTTTTCCCCTAAGCTCGAGGTTATTTACTTTAGCAGCATTTATCTTCAACTTTTAGTTGGTGGAGACATTACAGCTTCTACCAGACTCTAGCTGCACGCTGCCAATGCATCCTAGGACTTGGCTCGCTGTGCTGGCCTAGGGATGAGAAGACTAACTAGTACTTAACTAGGGGATGACTTGTGCTCTGGGGGAGGATCTCAACAGAATCCTAGAATGTGAAAAATAGGTGTAAGCACTACACATTCAAACAAGTTTCCTCACTGTTTCCACACATACACAGAAAAGACCAAATCATCCAAATCAAGTACTGAACATCCACTAAACTTCCCCCTGAAAACATCTAGAACCAGCTGGAACACTCCAGTTACCTGGACCCAGACAGCAGCCACAGCTTGCCATGACTACACTCGCTGCCATGGAATTTGAGTTTCATACCCCATTAAAAATATTTCCCTTCCATTATTGACTCAAGCATCTCACTCAAGAAACGCCGTGACCTGCAGCGTCCCCCCCTCCTGGAGGGCTTCCCCTCCAGCCCTGCCCAGAGCAGCATCTTGGGTGTTGCTGGAGCGAAAAGCTTACGTTAAGCATTTGGCCTCCCAGGGATGGGGATTACATAGAGGCAAGCAAGAATCAAGGGAAATTTGATTCCTTCTCCCCACCTACCTCTCTGCCTACGGACTGCCATGTTTGCAAACCGCATTAGCTCCCGCCGCTCGCAATTCCCACAACTCTTCCCTTTCTCTTTGGGACGCATTCCAGCCACATCTGTCTACTGCTATAACCTCGTTTTGCAGGATGCCGCATCTCCTGTTAGCTTTCACTTGTGGTGTCTTAAAAAGCATCTTTAAAAGCCCACCAGAAACTGTATGACAGAAAATGTTCTTCAGGTTAGAAGCATCATTCCTAACCTTCGGATATTTGTCTCCAGTTGTACTAGAAAATTACCTTAAATACATGCAAAATACCAGCATTTTTAAAGGAAGCTCCCATTCTTCTCAATGGGAATTTAGTTCACACTGTTGCTCTGAAGAGTAATCTGAAATTTTAATTCTAGTTTAACCTAACTTTATAAAAATAATACAGGAGTTCACATTTTGTTGCTTTCCATGGAAAAGCAGTGTAGTCTTTTTTTTTAATCTCAGGATTTAAGACATGATAAGTTTTATCATTCTAAAAATAATTGTTTTATACATTGCTAAGGGAAATGTATTTATATTCCTCCTTTTGAGGCTGAGTAATCTATTTGGTGAGCAAACAAAAGTGTTTAATGATCAGCATTTTATACTTTTTTCTTTTTCCAAAACTGAGGTAAACATTCAGTAATTGCAATTTACAATTTTTTTTTTTTAATGCAGCAGCAAAAGTTCAGCTTAAAGGAATTAGCTCGCCAGTAAATCATCTCCCACCGTACTGGCAGATGTGAAGTGTTTCAATATCTCTGGCTCTGCGCATGCACAGCCCTTGTTCACCATCCACTTCAGGGAATAACGGGGCCAGCACACCCGTGGCAGCTCACGAGAGATGGCAGCCAGGCCCGGAGCTGGAGCGCGCACACTTCAGGAGCCTCTCAACAGCAAGTCCTCACGCAGCCACGGAGCCGAGAGCCTCGACGTGCTACAGCACACAACAAGCACTACAGAAAGGTGGTGATTTCAATGGGCAGAGAATCAAATTAAAACAAGCGAGGCAACAATTCATTCGAGGGGCAATTGAGGCTGATGCTAGTCGTGCGTGGGGGTGAGATTCAGCACCTCCCCGTGTCTGCTGGGGATCCACGTGAGCCTTCCAGCTCCCTGACCTGCAGCACGCTCAGCTGCAAAGCCTCTCAGCGCAGGGAGAGCCCGCTGCAGGTGATTAGGGTCACAACAAATACCACAGCTTCATCTTTAATGCCTGCAGTAGGGCTTGTGTTCCTCATCCTCTGCAGGTGGGTGCTGCACCATCCCTGGGAAGGCTGCTTCCACCAGGACAGTCCCCTCTCTACAAGGCCACAGCATTAATGGGGAGGGACCCATGGCCAGTCTCTGAGGCTGCAGAGCAGCCAGCCAAGGCACAGCCATGGCAACTCGCTACTAAATAGAATCACAGAATCACAGAATGGCCTAGGCTGGAAGGGACCTCAGAGATCATTTAATCCAACCTCCCTGTCATGGGCAGGGACGCCTCTCAACTAAACACACACTCTCAAGACTATACGGGCACACTCTGTTTCTTGACAGTA
Organism: Apaloderma vittatum; assembly: GCF_000703405.1. Taxonomy (NCBI): domain Eukaryota; kingdom Metazoa; phylum Chordata; class Aves; order Trogoniformes; family Trogonidae; genus Apaloderma; species Apaloderma vittatum. Next base: position 2,236 of record NW_009723940.1, on the reverse strand, counting down.
TTCTCAGCTTTAAAAAACGAACAGAACAAGTTGCTGCAGATAGCTGGCAGAGTATCACTTGGGGTATCTCTGCAAGTCACGTAAAAAAAACAGAAACAAAACCAATGTCCACGCACCAAATTGGCAGATAAGCACCCAGCAGCTCTGCCGGCTCCCAGCAGTGATTTAGGCTCCTGGTGCTGACTGCGCTCTTGACAGTATTCTCAGCTTTAAAAAACGAACAGAACAAGTTGCTGCAGATAGCTGGCAGAGTATCACTTGGGGTATCTCTGCAAGTCACGTAAAAAAAACAGAAACAAAACCAATGTCCACGCACCAAATTGGCAGATAAGCACCCAGCAGCTCTGCCGGCTCCCAGCAGTGATTTAGGCTCCTGGCGCTGACTGCGCTCCTGCTGTGCTGGCCAGGCTTGCAGGGTGAGGTGGAGAACTCCCGCGCTCCCTGCGAGGCTCTGCAGGGTGGGCGTCCATCACAGCCTGCCTTTGTTCCCATATTATTTTTCTGACAACTAATTTTGACATCTTCATACTTATGAAACACAGACCCTTCGAGTTCTCGGTTCCTATGTTAATTGGAAATTAATCACTCTAGCAATCACACTAAGCACACCCCCACCTAGGCTCTCCCTGCCCTTCCCACCGCCCCGTCTCACAGATGGCCAGGTTCTGCTTGGGCAGCGCTTGGGGTAAGGCTTGTCATCTGAGCACCAGCCTACTGCCCCCCAGCCCAACCACCAACTGTGCCCAGGCTTGAAAACATCCTGCTCTGCTAAAGAAAAAAAATAATCCCCGTGTGACCTGATCTTCAGTGGAGTAAGATGAGAACGGCGGTAGCACACAAGGCGAGCCTGGCAACACCCACGGCAGGAGCCTTCAGCACACTCAGGTCAGCTCCGCACCAGATTTCACTTGAGCTTAGTCCATAAAAACCCTCTGTCTTTAAGCTATGGATACTGAGGTGGATTCTGCTCCATCTAGGAGGTTTGTAAGACAGGAATACACACTGGCTCATTTTATGAGCTGCAGGGAGTTATCCTCCCTGCTGACAGACACAACTTCTAAGCTTCAAAATGCCGAATAATGAAGGCTCTATCCAAAAATCAATAGCTGAAAAAAGAGTTTAAGGGAGTGGGTTTCAACATCGTTTTAGACCACACTAGTGCTGAACTACAAAAACCCAGGCAAACACACCTCAAGTTTACCACCAGCTCCATCAGAAAGCTGCAGAGCTGGAATGCTCCTTCAGAGCAACAGCCCACAGCACAGTCCTCTCACCAGCAGAGCTGAAGCTGTTTAAATTCACGCACTTACAGAAGAACAAGCAACTTTGTACCTTGATGGACTAGTAAAAAGGGAGTTTGCTTTTAAAAACAGATATTAACGAGAAATCCAGCTGGATATTTTGTTAGGGTAAGCCATTACAGTAAGTCTCCAAAAGAAAAAAAAAATCCAAGCACTTAGTGTGAGCATGTGGTTTTATTCCCTGGATATTTCTACATATAGCCCATTTTAGTTTATTTTTTAAAAGAGATATACTTGCAACCATTCCACCTGGCCATTTTGTGCCTCAGCCTCCTTCTGATTACTCTTGATCATCAGTGTTCACCTGAGGCTGCCACGAAACACTTTACCAAATAGCACTCTGTTGTACCCAACCTCTCTTGCAAAGGAGAAGAATCATAAATTTACTTCAAGACAGCTTTAGATTCAAGGTCATTTCAAGGCTTTTAATTACTAACTGGGATTTGGGGATTTTGTCCTCAGCATTTCAGAGCAGCCGGCAGGTCTTATTCACTATTAACAGTTACACACGTGCATTGCAGACAAACCATTTTTAATTCTTGAGGCACCCGCAGCAGCGCTCGCCGG
>NW_009723940.1:0-337 GCF_000703405.1 Apaloderma vittatum | reverse complement strand
CCGGCTCCCCTCTGGCCCCCGCAGCTACAGCCACACGCTGGGACTCGCTGCGGCCACCCCAGCACGTCATTTAAGGCTGTGTGTTAAACACCGGGATCTGACAAACTTAAAAAGTAGTCAGAAGTATTTCTGATGCAGCATTTCTCAGCTTTTAAGGGTTTGAAATGCTGCTCCTCAGCACAGCAACACGTGATGCTATTCCTAAGGGGTTTTACAGAAGAGTACGCCAGGAAAACGCGCTGGATGTCGGACACATCGCGCAGGTCCGGATTCATCTTCCCATGAAGACAGCGCCAAGGAGGCCGGCCCATGGGCAGTGCCAGCGAGGCAGCCAGGG
>NW_009723939.1:0-13151 GCF_000703405.1 Apaloderma vittatum | reverse complement strand
AGGAGGAAATGGGGGTGTTGGTCCCGGTAGCCGCGTGCGGAAAGAAGCCTGGGGAGTTGTGGTGTAGGGCCTAGAACCTGCAGGGAGGCCGCTCGAGTGCGCTTTCTGTGCCAGCCGCTGGTAACTGTGAACGATGGAAGACACAAGAGTTCACCTAGTAGCACATGTATCTGTTCGCAAGCATTTGTAGTGCTCTTTGTTTGCAACTCACAGCCACCAGCAGCCTTCACACGATTCTTAACACCCTTAGGCAACGCTAAACCTGGGTGTGACCTTACTGTTCAGTCCAATAGTAACAAAGTGCACTAATGCCCAGCTTTCTATGGGTAACGTTGTATTTCTGTGTGATAAATCTTGCTTACTGAAGGGTAGACGGAGGCTGAAAGCTGTTTAAGTACTGGTTGTACTGTCCTTGATACTCATTGACTGTGTTTGTGCACTCTTAATGTGCATTAAAGGGTCACTTTACACAGTACGAAGCTTGCTAACCCGATTTGGTTTATTGGCAGGCGTGTTTTGCCAATTCTGTCGCTGCAGACACTGGAGGAGTGTCTCTGAACAGCTGAGGTGCTGTTTTGAGTGGCCTACAGATACACAGAAAATTAGTCTCTGGTCTTAATTTCTTATAAACTTACTTATACACTCTTTTACATAGGAGTTTTAGCTTGCATAAATATTGGTGTGTATGTTCCTATTATAAAGAAAATAGCAAAAGATGTGCATTAGTAGATGTTTTCTATGAACATATCCTTGCTGATGCTCTCACTAGAGCGGAGCAGTATGTTGCTGTACATATGTACATTCTTCCGTAGGTGCATGTGGAAATAATAGCAGAAGCCTGCAGTTACACAGATCTCAATGGGAGTGATGAAGAGGATCTGTGGTGGGGAGAAAGACTTGCTGCTTGTACCAGTAGTTTCCAAGAGAGGTGTTGTTAGGACAACACCTGCTTTGTTTTGCCACAAGGAGTGGAAGCGTGCAGTGCTAGTTCTCCTTCCTGTTTTTCCCAGTCATCTCCCCTACTGAAAGCTTCTCCTCCCACCACCCTGCTGCTCTTGGTGTATTTTGAACCATATTTGGTTTTACATAGTGTGCTTGCTTTATTGTTGGTTTGGTTTTGTTTTTCTTTTCCCTTGAGGAAGAGTGCTTGTTAGAATGCTGAAGATGGAGGAGGGTGGTTCTCACAGTGACATTGAAACAGAGGGAGGTGTGAGGCAATGGCAGTGTGATCACTGAAATTAAGTTCTTGTGTAACAGGACCGATGTTGTAGCATGGCTTTCTTTATAATCTCTCCTTCTTTGACCAGCCTTGTGCTCCTACTTTGGCCACTAGGTATGCGTTATCATATGCAAATACAGTATATTATGGCAGAGTCAGATGAACTGAATATTCCAGGGCGAAGTGTGGTGTTTGCACTATTTTTTTAGTTTATTTCCAACTTACTTCACCTGCATGTGCTGTTGGTCTTTTAAAAATTTTTTTAAGCTTTACTTCATGACATTTAAGCACTTGGTTTTAGGTAGCATTGATATATGGGAAGGACCATTTGAGAAGGAGGCAGAGAACAAAATTTTAAAGCCATTATGTAACTCTGGTAAGCTTGAGGAAGTAACCTTTAGCAATGTTGGTAAGTGAATGAGACACCTTTCCAACAAACACCTATATATCTGCTGCAGATTGCATTAAAAAACCTAGTAATTTAAAGTGCTTCAGTTAAAAAAGAAATCCAAAAATTCTAAATTGCATTGATTAAACATTTTTTCCTGATATTTTTAGTAGTTCATAAGACTTACTAGTATTTTCCTTTGAAGAGCTCTTCCTAGTCAAGGCTATATTGTTATAGTTTAGGTTGACAGTTTTAGAAGGTTGACAGTTTCAGAATAATATTTGCAGAGCTGTATTTTCAGACATGGATACTAACAAACGTGCATTTCTTGTCTGACATAAAAACAGTGGAAACTCTTATTGCCATTTGCACTTTGGTTTATAAAGATAAAAATCAGTATTTATTCAGTAAAATATGTAATACTTTAAAAGCTCTGCTTTCCCCCCCAACCCATCTTCATAATTTTAAAAATGCAGTTTAATTTTTGTTGACAACTGAGGTTGTAGTGTGTTTCTCCTGTTGTGTGTTGTTGGGATTTTTTTTTCCCCCTCAAGTGGGCTAGCCGGAACTGAAGAGAACATTGAAAATGAAGTTTAGATTTTGGTTGGCCAGAAGACAAAAATCAGAAATACAGAGAAATAGAAGATAATTGTAAAGAAAACTTTCTAACTTACTAATCAACTAAAGAATAAAAATTATTTCGTTTACAATATACATTGTCATGTTTACATGTATCAGTTTCAGCTTTTGATGGTCTAATGAGAGTAGAGAGCGCTCTGTGCTGGCCAGGAGCATCAGTTTACTGATGAGGGTGGGGCAAGTGTTCATCTGTGATTCTGTCCAGTGAGAAAGCCACATTGTTTATTTAAGAAACTATAAATATTTCAGAAAAGTTACTCTCTGTTAAACACTTCATCTAATATTACTTGATAAAGAGGTGTTAGAAGTTAAATGTCCTTTTTTCACACCAATTTTTTTTTTTTTTAAACTTTCCCTGCTTGCGAAGTCTGCTCATAAATTCATTAGCCTGGATCAACTCTTGAAATTCCATCTGTCTCTTTTCTGTGTAAATTGTACACTCTGTCACGCTGATTTGGTCTGAGCTAGTTGCTGGAGTTGCCAGTTGTAATTCCTCAGTGATTCATTCATTATCTTCTTAATCTTTAAAAGGTGGTTTCCTGGCTCATAATTCTTTTCTATTTAAAGCTGCATTAAACAAGAATTAACAAACCAGTTAAACAGTTGTTTTTTGAAATATGAACATATTATTAGAAATTGATTTAATCTTCTTTTGCAAAATGCTTAATAACTCCTTTTTCTGTATAAACAATGTGGTATTTATTTTCCACTGTAATGGATTGCTGAAGGGTTTAATACTTCACCTGTTGACAACAGCCTACATACACTATTCTGTAATTACCATGTTTACTGGTTGTTTTGTTGACTGTTGTTTTTCATCACATCCTGAAGTTACTGCACTGATTTTATTTATTCAGTAATATCCATTAATCTCTTATTAAGGCCTGTAGGAACATCACATATGCTTTATGTGTAATTTCATTTTCTTGCATGTAAATCTGAGAAAACATCTGTGCTGAAATTTGATTTTGCTTCATCTGAATGTTCTCCCATGTGGTGTCACAATTTAATATGTCCTCCATTCTGTTTTTCTGTAGCTTAAGAGTCGTTTTGAATTTCTCCTAAGAAAGAGCAAGAGTTTTAAAGAAGTTGTAGAGTTTATTGAAACCTTTCATGAGCTTGTTCACTGTAATAGTCCTTTTTAACGACCTTTCCTTTCTCTACAGGGAGAGTGTCAGTCTGTAAAACATATCTTTTATAGGAGAACTTCAAGAGCATGGTGCTGCAACATTAGTCTACGTGCCTCAAGCTGAAAGGAAAGAGCATGGCTAAAGAGAACTACCTGGCACTGGCAGTATGTACAGTAGTATCCCTAGCATGCAAGGAAAGAGCTTACAAGCTGCAAAGTCTGATGCCTGCCTGCCCCTGCTCTAGAAAAAGAAATATAGCACCTTTGTGGATACTCTTGCATAGCTGAATTTTAGCTTGATTTTTTTTCCCTTTTCAACTAAACATTTCACTTGTTTTAGTTGAAGATTAGAAATAATTATTTCCAGAAAATTTTGCTCTGCAAATACTTAAGTTCATCGGCATATTTTGGTGATAGGGAAACAAGCTGGGACTTGTGAAAATACATACTATGTGTATCTGAATTTTTCTTTTTGAACTCCAAAAGTTAAGGTGTAGACCCTATTCCTCCCCTTCACAAATGGAGACAATTGAAATAACTAAAAATGTGCGCTGTTTTCAGAGCTTAGTGGCCAGTCCAGCTCATTCTTTTAACACCTGCAATGATGAGAGAATGGAGAGACTGACCTCATACCTGGTATACCCAACTAGCTATCTCATTTAACATTGGAGTATTGGTATCAGAGCCTCCCCAGATCATGTTGATGGTGTGTGGGAATACACTGATGGTGCACTCTGCACAAACTTCCAAAGTAAGGGTCAGTTGCAGGGCATCTCATTGGGGTCAACAGTTGCTCAACAGTTAACAGAAGTAACTTCTCACAGAGCCAGCTCTCTTCGGTATTTGATACATTTCTCCCTGGTGGTCTTCTTGCTTGGACAACATGTCCTCTTTAAAGGGATGTCTGCCCTTCACAGCTGCCAGGAGCCACTTCCACAGACTGAGTGTTTAGTTTCCTCCCGACAGCCGTATTGATTCCTCTGTCTCTGGCCAAACTTCTGTTTGTTCGGCTTCTCTGTAGCTTAAAACAGTTGTCAGCTCCACTATCCCAGTGACAAAGCAACCAGGTGCTAAGTGCCTCATCTTTGTGCTGGCCAAAGTCCTTCCTTATATTCCACAAGTGTTTCTGAGAGGAGGATTGAGTAGTTGCGTCTTGCTCTTATCTCTCTTCTTCTGATGAAGGAAGAGCTACTTTGGAAGGACTTTGTGCTTGAGATCTGGAGAAGGTAGAAGGACCTGGCATCTCATCTTCGTTAGAGCTCTCTCCTGGGCGATTTAGCTTTTCTGTGGCTTTAGTATGAGGGGCCTAAGTTTGCTTTCTTTTGATTACACAGGGAACCTGTGATGGTGTGGGTGGAGGGATGTCACTGCTGGTTGTTGTAGGATTTAGAGTGGCAATATTGTTTGTCACGCTACACCTATGCCTACACCTATGCATACTACTAACAAGCTGTGCCTGCATTGTATTAGTGATCATCAATTAATAAAGTTAGTGAATTGAAATGAGAACAATTTCTGGAACTCCCAAACTCTGATGGAGTCACCTTGGTGAAAAGAAGTATAATTTTGCATGAGAAAACCTAAAGTACCATTAGCAATAAGACTTAGCAAATCGTGGCTGAGGTGGACACGTAAAGCCACCATCCAGCTTATTCCAGAATAGATACCCTTTGTCCAATGCTGCTGACCAAAAACCATACACCCACACTAAGAAGACCTAGATAATGTAATAACATATATGACAGATTAGGGAGTGATGTGACAGTTGACCATAATCTGAAGTCTCTAAGGATATAGTATAATATTTCACTTAGAATCATATTAATAACTATTGAATTTTTCGCAACCTTTCAGACAAACAAAAATGTTAATTATGAATCTACGAAAATATAAAATTGGCTCATGCCCCATGTTGGGCACCAGTTAGATCTGTCAAAGTTTAGAGCTGGTCTAGCCACTAAACTCTGACAGACACTCTCTATGATCCCCCCACCATCCTCCCAGGGGAGGATAACAGGGGAACCAGGGAGAGAGAGACTTTGAGTTTGGGGAAGAAAACTGAACCAGTTCAATGGAAAAGAAAAACAATACTAACAGTAACAAAGATTTTAAACTATGTACAAATATTATACATGTATACAAATACATTCAAAGATAGAAGAGAATGTGTTAATGTGGAACCTCTACCTTCCAGATGACAACTAGGTCCCACACAGAAAGGCCCCGGAATGGACTCAGCAGATGAGAGTGCCTAAGCCCAGAGTCCTGATGATGGTCCAAAAAAAAACCCAAAAGAAAGCCTTGGAGGAATGGGATGTGTCAAAATTGGCTTGATATCTCTATCCAATATGTCTTGACTCTTATACAGAATTGGTATTGCCAAGTCTATTGTCATCCTTCCATTCTACCATCTCCTTATTGTGATTATGAATGTTATGTCAATGAGACACATCTTCCTAGCAAACTATGCTATCTGCAGGCTTAAGATAAAGTCAGTAGTTGGATGGACAAAAATTTAATGCTCATCCTTAAAAAAAAAAAAGCATGTCCTCAAATCAGTTCATATTCTAGTTGATAAGGTAAGTAACAATGGAAATACCAGTTTACAGAGAACTAGTTCTTTTTTGAGAGCAGCTTGTTTCAAAATAATGCAGACTTTCTACAAAGGATAGATCTTTCAAGGGAAACTCCCTTTCATCTTTCTTTGTCTTCTTTAAATACCGAGTAATTAAAGTTGCTGTTTTTTGGATCATATTTCTCTCCTCAGACAGTAAGTAATGCATTTAACAGAAAAATGAAGAGATGATCGGGGGAAAAAACCCAAAGGATATGCTGTCTTATTCTGCTTCCCCTTGTTTTGATTCTATAGTAAATCTTTTTAATTGTCTTGAATTGGCATGACTCCATTGTAATTTTCTTTGAGAAGCAAGAAGATAAGGCAGCTGTGATCTGAAGAAAAAGTGTTTCTAAGCTGAAGTACTGTTTGTTTCAGTATTATAACTCATGCTGAGAATTACTGATGAGCTTACACCACTACATACCAATGAACATAAGAGTCATCTAACGTCTTATAACCACAGAAATCTCTAAAAAATGCAGTCTAAAGGTTTTAAATATGTATTTTTAAGTAATGATATTTACATTCACAGATGCTGTCAAACTATTTTTGTAGCAGTCTTCTAAATAATTTTTCTCTTCTCTTTTTTTGCCAGATAAGGAGACAAAGCATGTTGAAGTCATAGGGCAGGTTGAGTAACTCACTTTAAAAGTCTTGGGAAAGAACAGCTGAACAGATACATGCTGAGTTTTGTACATCTGGCTGTGAAGCTGGCCAGTCATCCCTCTCACCAGCTAGCAGTGCTGTTCCCTTGAGCTTCTCATGTTCATGGCGCCAGCTTCCGGTGCTACCATTGCTTTCGAGAGTCTGTCAGATCTATTGCTTCTAGGGCTGTTCTTCACCCTGGAGCACAGAAATGGAAGTTCTGCAGTTTCAGGCTGAAGTACAAGGCTTGACCTTGCTGACTTGAAGGCTTTTCTGCTCTGATTTTCGTTTGTCCTTACTGTCCAGTGAGGAGTAATTCTTAGGCAGTGAACTGCTTCCTTCCCTCCTACTTACAGTTACTCTTCAGAACTGTTTGCTTTTTGTTATCAGGGCACGCACACATGTTTCAAACAGAAGTAAATTAGTTCTAAAATCAGTGTTCTGAGAAGAGCCCTTGTTTTTTCTTTCAAGTTCCCACTCAAAAAGTGCATGAAGACATCACTTCTCCCTCCCTTTCTCTAGGGCACATATTGCTGTGGCAAGTGATTGTTTTGTGGGTTTTTTTTGTTTGTTTGGGGTTTTTTTGGGTTGTTCATTATATGTGACTAGATAATATGATTAATTTCTAACTTTGCTGTATGATTATTTATACTTCTTCTAGCATCATTTCTGCTCTTTAGCAGAAGGGGTTGAATCTTTCTAGAGATTACTGGAAAGATTTCTGAACTGCAGGGAAAAAGCCAGGTATTAAAATAACAGGAACAGTTAATTAACTTTCTTGGCTAAACTCATAGATTAGCCAAAAGTTTTAATGCAAATTTTGTCTGTGCTATGCTTCCAGTAACAATGGTTTCTGATGGTGCAGGAGCTATAATTTCTAAAGGAATTGTCATAGATATCTTTAACTCAGTGGCTGAAACTTCACCGTATTTATTGTCTCCAATATGTCTCCATATTTATTGTCACCATATTTATTGCTAGATATGATGCTAAATTAGGAAACAAGTGCTTCTGCTATTCTGAAAGTTGTTTCATTCCAGAAATATATTTCAAAATCAATTAAATATAAGGGGAAACATTCTTGAATTTTTGTGGACTATTTTTCAGTGAAAACTTCTTGTTTGGTTTACTTCAGTATTTTGATTCTTTATTTAGCTTTTGCTGTGCTACCTGCATTGTTAAATGCAAAATGCTTGAAAGCTGACAGGATGAGTTGTGTCTGTAAAAATGATGCTACACAAAGCTAGTAATGAAAAATCCTAAGCAGACCATGATTGTAAGAAGTGAAAAAGGACTAAAAGAGTATTAGTAATAGTCTCTTGATAGTAAAAGTTTGTCAATGGCAAATACAATCCACTCTAGAAAAGCTATTTGTTAACTCCTAGTTTATTAGCATAGGGAGCAGCAGGTTTATTTGAAACTAGCAGCTTTAAAAATTTGCAAACTAGTAATAGCATCTAAGGCTTAGGAGGTCACAGGCTGAATAGCAAAGATGCAACAAGGAAATACTTTATTCAAACTTCTGCAAGTCCCATCAAGATCAGTCTCCATTAGTTTATCTTAAAATAAGGGGAAGCTGTGGGCAGATCTCACTTGAAAAGAAAATAATCTTGCCTCATGCAAAGTCTAAGCCTACCTTGTTCCTGTTTGGGGACTGGGAAGGAACAGTTTGAAGGTAGGCTTAATGTCTAATTGCAGAAGTCTGAATAAAGTATTCCTTTGCTGAATCTTTTCTACCTAGCCTGTGACCTCCTAAGCCTCAGCATGGCAACAAGTAGCAGCTCTGAAAGTTTGCAAACTAATGGTAGTATGTTTTAAGTCAACGTCTTTTGTGAAGCATTACTGAGCTTTTGAGTGTGATTTTGTGGCCACCTATAATGAAATTCAGGATTGTGTTTCTGCTTGACATTTGCATACTAAATTTTCTTACTTCTTTGAGTTTCATTGCCTTTAAATATTATGAATATATCTTGATTTTTAAAATTTTTTTGTTAGCATTATTGTCTAGAGAACCACTAGCTACTGTTTAAAGCAAAGATGAGGCTGTCAGTTGAGGAAGCATGGATTTGGAAGCAAATGTGACCTTTCTGTTTTGTGAGGTAGCAGTGCTACCAGGATGGTCGCGTACATAATGCTGATAACAAAGAAATGAAAAGCATTAAGCCTTCTCTGTGTTGTGGCATTCACTGGTGTATACTTGCTGTGATACTGACCTTGTCTTTCTGTGTTAGAGATGGTAATGGCAGACAGTTGTATCTGCAAAGGTAGCAAATTACGTATTTGGAACAGCTGTGAAGGAAGAAAGGTCAGGGCAAAATAATGTGTTTCCAAAAGAAACAGAAAAACAAATACCACAGCATTTTGACTATTGGTTATTCTTGAGATTCTTATAAGAATGTTATGCTATATTAATTGATTCCTTTATTAGAAATATATTAGAATAAAATAGTGGGAGTTTGGTTGATTGTGCATAAGATGATAGGGTTTTTTTTTGGTGGGGGGAGTAGAGGGGATTTCTAACAGCTTATAAAGACAGCTGTTGAAGATCCAGGATGCTGCTCTTGTGAAGACAGCTTGCTTTAGATTCAATCTGGAAGGGGGAAGCATTTCAGTACACTGCGTACATCACATCTGGTCTGTGTTTGTGCCTTACTGAGGCACAACAGCTACTGCTGTTAGCTGTGTTTTTGAAAAGTCTTGCTTGCTGAGATTATTATCAATAGAAAATATACAGAGCTGAATTTGGGAGAAGTTACTGTGGATGCACTAATGGATGTAGATGACCTCATGGGAAAGGGATTACAAAGAATTAAATGGACTAAAAGGATGGAAAATATGGACTAGAAAGATACCACTTTTTGCATACATAACTTCTCAAGAATGTTTTTAACGTTTAAGAATATCAGGAATATATTTATGGTATCTGTAATTAAAAAAGCACCCAAGATAATTTTAAAAGGGAGAATGTCAGTGATAGTTCTGTTATGCAACACTCTGCAGAGCATAAGACAAGATTGAATAGAGAAGTACTGCTCATGACTTCTGGCTAATACAAAATATCATTTCTACAATCCTCTCTCAACTCCTCATGCTGCATAAAAGCTCTATTTCTGATCAAGCTCTGTTTTGTTTTTAGGAGGATAGCATTGTGTTTAAAATGGAAGTTGACGTAAATGGAGAGTCCAGAACTACCCTGTCCACCCTCCCTGTGACTCTTGCAGAGGTGAGTCCTGCAGGCAGGATGGAAGCAGAGAAGCCTCGCTGTTCCAGTACACCCTGCTCACCAATGCGACGAACAATTGCAGGGTATCAGATCCTTCATATGGATTCTAACTACCTGGTTGGCTTTACAACTGGAGAGGAGCTGCTAAAATTAGCCCAGAAGTGTACAGGAAGCGAAGAGAATAAAGGGGAATCTGGGCCGAACTTGTGCTCCAAACAGCTTGATTCAGGACTTGCACGTTCCTCCCGTTTGTACAAAACTAGAAGTAGGTACTATCAGCCATATGAGATCCCAGCAGTAAATGGAAGGAGGAGAAGACGGATGCCCAGCTCAGGGGATAAATGCACTAAGGCTTTGTCGTATGAACCTTACAAGGCACTTCATGGTCCCTTGCCTCTTTGCCTTTTAAAAGGTAAAAGGGCTCATTCGAAATCCTTGGACTACCTCAATTTAGACAAAATGAGCATTAAGGAACCTGCTGACACAGAAGTTCTACAATACCAGCTCCAACACCTTACACTTAGAGGGGATCGTATGTTTGCAAGGAATAACACATGAGTTATCATCCTGAATTTAGAACCAATTCCTGATTTGTCTGTTGCTGCAGAAATCCACTGTTGTACTGTGTATGTGACTGTCCACAGTCATGTACACAGGTTATATCAGTTAATTGTTAGCAGAAGGTAATTTATTTGAATAGAATTTTGGCAATGCAATGTTTAACAAATATTTGGAGGGAGAAGTCTTTCCTGAGCAAGCAGCTTCTGATGCAGATTTAATTGCAACTGGTGGGTATTTCTTTGGACAAAAAAAAAAAGGCTTTTGATTTTTGGATTTAGGATTATTTTTTGTACAGTTAGATCTAGTATTTACAGTAATTTAACACTGAGAAATTGGTGATGTCTGCTTGGTTGTTGCTAATTTTGACCTGATGTTAGAAACTGCTATTGGATAAGTACTCAAGCTTAGGAGGTTTTTTTGATTGTACTTTTTGTTCCTGTATTCTACAGTAAAATGTAGATTTTAATTCTTTTTTTCTTACATCATAGAGAGGAAAGTGAGTTTGGCTAAACTGGATCACTTGCTATTTAAATAATCCAGTTAAAACAATTTCAGACTACACTTGCACTGGTGATGAGAGTGAGATTCACTCATAAAACAAACTTGTGCTACTTGAATCCTATTAAATTACTTTTTAGTTTCTGTATGGAAGGCATTGCTTTGCCTACTGTTTTCTAAAACTTTTTCAGGACAAGTGTTTAAGTTATTAACTGGGTTTTGGGTTTGGGTTTTTTTTTTTGTTAGTTGAGTTTTTCCTCTTACATTGTCTTGATATAAAAACAAGGATTTACTACAGATTCCAGTAAATACACTGCAAGGTCTGCATTGGTATGTCAATAATGTTTTTAGTTTTACGTCATTACTTCTGTGTCGCATATAGTAATGGATAGTGGCGCATAGCTTCAGCATTGCTTTGGAAAATCAGTTGATTGGAAGCACTGAACACTTGAGAGCTGGAAGGCTGATTTTTTTTTTTTACTATTTTTTTTTGATGGAGTGCAGGTGAAGTATTTCTGTATCAGCATTGAAGACATGATCCTGGACTAGTAGAGTAGATGGAATACAGTGACTTAGCTTTTATTACTTTTTTTCTTTATCTGAACGTGACAAGAAATGCAGTTTTTGGCAGCTGTATTCCTAGGTGTATGTAAAGCATTTTAGTTACTTCTATTTCGAAATGAAAAATAGTTTTCAGACTTGTTTTTTAGGTGCAATCTTTAACTGAAGCTTTGTGCAACTTTGTTTTGGTTCATGACCTCTGCAGAAGAAGTTAAAAATAGATTACATTGTTTTGAAACATAGATTATTTGATGAGTTGTTTGTGGTAGAACTAAGGTTTTTATTTGTTTGCTTATTATGTAGAATGAATAGAAAGCACTAGTTTAGTGCATGTGCTGTGGAAAATAAGGAGTTCTTATTCTTCACTTATTCCACAGTTGTAAATGAAGGCAGCCCAGCAGTCTGCATTTTGCTGGTTTGGTTATTTTTTTTAATTTTTTTTTTTTTTAGGTTTATTAGAATCTTTGCAGAAAACCAATGTATATTTTTAAAAGTTAACTACACTTGTGTAAATTTGATGTGCTGAACAATGATCTTGCAAGTAAAATCTTCCTATATAATCTTTAGTTTGAAAAACAGAATATGGTCAGATGCCAAAGAGATGGGGATTTTTTTTTAAGGTACAAACACTGTTGTTTATTGAAGTACCTATTAAACTGTATTTCTGGCTGAAAAATAAAAAGGGGTGGTGTAAACACCTATTGTTGTGGAGTCTTTTGCTGTATAGGAGAAAGAGGACATTTTAAAAATAAAACTTTAGACTGGGGATCATTTAAAAACTTTATACAACATTAAAGTCTTGGACTTCTGTGACATAGATACATTTGTTACTTTGTTTCAGGAAATAAGCCATGAAATTATTCACGTTTTGTGCATGTTTCTGATGTCATCCTATGTTACAGCTGTATAGCTACACTACTAGAGGCTAATGGCTATCTAGCCAAGTTCAAACAAAAAATGTGTCAGTACTTTATCTGTTTGGTGACTTGCTAGTGAAAGTGCTTACATGTGGTAATATTGTTTGCTTAACGCATATGCACTGGCAGCTATCATGGCATATCCTCGCATTCGAGAGCCCAATGTTTTGCAAGTTTGGTTTCTAACATTCTTTGTCAGAACTCCTATATCTACACAAGGAGTTCCTGGTTTTACCTCTAAATTAAGCAATATCTCAGCCAAATGAAAGCTTTTTGATCTTATTTTTGCCACTTGTGTCTTCCATTGAACTAGTCTAATAAAATCGAAGATGGAGTGAGTTCAGACTACTAAAATGAAACTGAATATGAACAATACTGACTTTTTGAATTAAGTTCTCGCTGTTCTTGTAATAAATTAAATGGAAAAAATAAAGCATCAAAAAATAATGTTTCCTTGTTGGCTTTAGTTATCTTCCGGAGGGTTAAGAGTGAAAATAAAAATGATACAGCACGGCAACACAAATCTTCCACTTAACAGACCGTTAACACCAAATTAGATTTGGAATCAACTACAAATGCATAAGATGGGATGTTGAGGCAGGTCTTAAATTTAGCTGGCACTATTTAAAAAATATACCAAAAAAAGGATTGGTATGAAATGTTTTATTTTGTTATTTTCTTTCTTCATTTAAGGTATAAACTTGTAATTAGTCTTGTCCAACTGTGTTATCATAGAATCATAGAATGGCCTAGG
>NW_009723938.1:0-3054 GCF_000703405.1 Apaloderma vittatum | reverse complement strand
GGTGCTGTGGAGCTTGTTCAATAAACCCGGTCGGGTTGTCCTGAAATGCAGCGAAGAAGCCTCGAGGTGTGTTGTCTGTGCCTCTCACAACCAGAAAGACCTCGAGGTGCGGGAGTGTGCCCAGAGAAGGGCAATGGAGGTGGTGACGGGTCTTGAGGACAAGTCCTGTGAGGAGCAACTGAGGGACCTGGGGCTGTTGAGCCTGGAGGGAAGGAGCCTGAGGGGAGGCCTTGTTGCTCTCTACAGCTACCTGAAAGGAGGTTGTAGGGGTGGGGCTCAGTCAGTTCTCCCAAGTAACAAGTGATAGGACAAGAGGAAGTGACCTCAGGTTGTGCCAGAAGAGGTTTAGATTGGATACTGGGGAAAAAGTCTTCACCAAAAGATTTGGGAAGTGCTGGACCAGGCTGCCCGGGGAAGTGGCTGCGTCACCACCCCTGGAGGTGTTTAGAAGATGTGTAGATGCGGTGCTTAGGGACATGGTTTAGTGGTGGGCTTGGCTGTGTTAGGTTAATGGTTGGACTTGGTGATCTTAAAGGTCTTTTCCAACTTAAATGTTTCTACGATTCTATGAAATTAATTTGAAAAAGCAGACGTCAGTGCTCTGTCCTTTAAGATATGTGATACATACACCATGGCATCCAGCCATGTAAAAATACAAATTTTGGAAGAACTTCCTGTTGATTGAATGCTTCAAGAGACTGGCTTACAATTATTTTTCTTCTTTTTTAATGAGAAGCATGTTTTTGCCAGCTGTGCTGTCTATGTGACAAGAACACTTCTCAGCCTGGGCCTCGATGTGGTCAGTCTCACACATGACTGGATGTAGTGTTTTATTTCATTAGGGATGCAAAGGATCAATTTTCTTGTGAGTACAGTGGAATTTGTAGTGAAATATCTTCACAGATCTCATCTTTCAGTGCTTGTTTTATGTTTTCCAACATAACAACAGCAGTCTTTCTTGCCCAGGAGAAAGTGTTTTCCCACCTCTCAGATTCTCAGAGATTTGGGTTTGTATATAGAAATGGTAGGAAAAAAATATTTGAAGTTCTTATGCACCAAGACCATAAATAAATGTAAAAGTAGTTTCTATAGGAGTGTATTATTATGAAAATGTTAAAATGATTCTTCGACATGTTAGCCCATGTTACAATTTAGGAGTAAATTAATTCAAGCTGAAATACAATATTTTCAGTATTGTCAAACTGAGAAGTTTCAAGGACCAAACATTTCAAAAATGTCATTTTAAATATGATGTTTGTGATAACCAGTTTTACCCAAAACATGCTCTAACAAAAAAAAAATCTTGATGAACAGTTTCAGTGTTATATTAGATATGCCACATACGTCAGACTTCATGTGGAATGGTGCTGAATGCCACTGTCACACAGAACTATGTAAACGAAGATAAGGACATCTTTATTGTTTCACATTTATTTATCAAAAAAGCTATATTTTTTTTCTGAAACTTGGTATCTGTAGCTTGTGTTAGAATGTAGGTGTAATTACCTTACGAAGGTGTGGTGTCACCATTGATATACTGAAATTCTGAAATGCTTTATTACCAGTAAAGCATATATTGGCAGCAACATACCACAGAGAGACCTATGCTTATACACCCTGCACAGGGAAAAGGGAGAAGAGAAAGACTGAAACAAACAGAGGAACAGAATATTTCCTTCTAGAACAATCCAATAAGGTATAAATAATTTTGAATGTTACAATAAGACACATTGTGGATCGTATTACACTCATTGTGACAGTGGTTGAATTTCAATACAAACTGTTTTTAATTTGGGCACGTTTTAGCGTGACCCACTGGGAAGGTTATTAGTTCTTTTTATTGCTTCTTTCCAGTGTTGGTAGAAGACACTTCAGTTCCTCAGCTCTTAGAGAAGGGCAGGGATTAATGTAGTGCTGGACTCAGTAGGAACAAGGTGAAAAGAGGATTTTTTTGTCAAGACAAAAAAAGAGACGGGAAGTAAATACAGAATAAATGATACGGACAATTAGAGAGACAGTTGGAGAGCAGCAGCGGGAGCAGCCACTCTCCAGCAGCGTAAGGAACTGTCAAAGGCCAGATCCAGAGCTCCAGTCGTCGGCTGCTTAGTTCTGAACTTCCTCAGCCAGCCACTCATAGCGAGTATGGGCACAGGAGCTCGCTGCGGGGCTGGGGTATGCGGAGACTTTTGATGCTTCTGGTTGTTTCACTGATGTGGACATCCCAGATTAGCAGATGGGGTCAAATGGGCTCCATCGACTGGGTCACTGCTATCTGTGCTCTAACTACAGTTAGAGTTGTCATAATGAGACAGCTTTCTAAGGCAGAAAAAGTCCTGTGTATATTTGACCATAGAGTCTTAGCCTAGGCAGGTCCTAGGATGGGTCAAACCAGCTGAATTAATAAAGTCGAGGTGGACATTTCCAGAATGCAGTGAAAAGCATTTAGATTTACAGGGATTTTCCCACTGATGTCAGTGGCAGTTGGTTTGGTTCTCAAAGTGCTTCTGTTAATTAGTGACTACTCACTTCCTATACAGATACATTAGTCATGTCAAGCTTTGTTATTGTCCATAATAAGGCAATCATTCCAGGAGAGGCACAAACATTAGGACATTTTACTATGGGAAGTTCCTTGAAAACTGAACTCAAATCCTTTAAAAATGTCTCCTGAGAAGGGTGTGATTTCACATGAGCTAAGTTGGGAGTCCAGTCATGAATATAAACCAGCCGAATGGCTTTGCACATGCTGCTTTTAGCCCATGTGGAGCAGTGCCCTATTGCCAGAAGGCTGGCGTGGGTGTGCACAGTCATCGTGCAGGGAGAGAGGAACGTGGCTCTGTCAGCAATAGCATCCTAGTGCGGGAGCGGCCCTGAAACCTGTGGCTGCCCAGTACCTCCGGGAGCCTTGCCTTTGGCCCGGAGGCAATTATGGAAGCAGCCAAGTCCTTTGAAATAGTTTCTTTGTCACTTAACTCTTTCGCACATGTCCCCCGAGCAGCGCAGCTCCAAAGCACAACCACATCCTCTTTTATTTATTTATTTATTTATTTATTT
>NW_009723937.1:0-4715 GCF_000703405.1 Apaloderma vittatum | reverse complement strand
CTCCCTTCCCTCTGGAAACTGGGGAATAGGGGGCAAGGGGTGCTTGCTCAACTTGAGAAGCGCCTGTGGGCTGCTGCGGAGTGGGTTGGTGCTAAGAGCGGCCAGGAGAAGTGTGGGGAAAGGCAAGAGGGGCTGAAACCATTCGCAGGTTCCGTGCGGAGCCGGGGGAGGGGTGGGGGGGGTGTTGTCATCTTTGTTTTGGTTGTGTCGTTTTGTTTTCCAGGAGATTTGGGACAATAGCTGGTGTGGCTTATTCATTCCCGTAGGCAATACTCGCCTGTATGGGCTTCAGGATGCAGTTGGAGGCTCGGGAACAAAGCGGGCATCTAATGTCAAGGTAACTGGTCCCCTTCCTTTGTTTATGCTATTGTTAATGACGGGGCTTACTCAGCCTCAGCCGTGCTGTATGGCATTAATATCGACTCGAGAGAACAGGCAAGATGATTAAAAACCAAAACCAGAACCCAGAACAACAGCAGCATCCAGGCCAAGCCCAGCTCTTCAGGTAAAACATGCCTCTTCTGTGCTACCGAGAACGATATTGTCATCTCGCCTGGTGTTCCCAGCAATACACGTACCGTTCATAAGATTAAGCACGTCCGTATCCATCATTAACACCTAGAGGAGATACCGTAATCCTGTCCTTTAGTCCAGACTCAAACGGGCACGAGCATTTTTGAATACTCTCTATCAGAGCATAAGGAAATTCTCACCACGCTAAAAAAAAAACCAACCTAACAAAATAATTCTTTTAATTGCGATAATCTAAAAGTAGCAGAAATCTGAGTGTTTATTGACTCATTTTCTTCTTCTCGAGGTAGTGGATGGTATTTAAAGTTCAACATTTCACACAGCTCCTTGTTTAGTTTAATTTCCTTGACAATCTAGGTGATTTTAGCAAACCGAGTTAAGAATTTTGGTACACAGTTGAGTATGGATCCGCATAAAATAGAGATGGGGGCAGAACTGGGGAGAAGATTTTTTTTATTATTTTAGAATGAGAAAGGAGTGCTGTTTTCATGTGTGTGGGGACGTGTGTGTGAGAGATACAAATGGAGAGCTTTGTGCTTACATTTAGTCTGTGGCTTTAGGGTGGACTCTGGAAAAAAATATCTAGTAGATTTCTCTGAGGAGTGAATGTCCCACTCGGGCAGATGAGGCCCTGTTTTGAATGAGAGCTCCAGAAGATGAAAGAAATGTAAGTTACTTCACACAATTCTTCACCAAGCTTTTTATTATTATTTTTTTTCCTCCTTTAGAAAGATTAGTTTCAGCTCTGCTATCCTGGGCCCATTTTCTGCCAGGGAAGGGATATAATAATGATCAATGTGCACTACTTCTCATTTCTTTTGTACTTGGTAAGTATTCTCAATGTCTCAAACTGGCAGAGAAGGTGGAGAGACAAGCCCAAACTCAGCTTCAGAGGATGTCCCTGTCCTCTGCCTCTCACCAGCATTCATACAGAGGGGAAAAAAATCCGAACAACCAACCCACTCAGAAGATCCTCCAGCTCCCACCTCCCCTACAGCCAGGTGCTTTCTTTTTGTATTTTAGCTGCCTGCTCCGTGAAGCGGTCTATGCACATCAAGCTACCTGGGTTTATGCGACCAGCTCAGGGCATACATTAATGCTTCAGTTGGAAATGGAGCCCAGAGTTGTTGAGCAAACAGTTCCCGCTCAACCGTAAGCGCGGACTGAATGCTGTATAGTCAGCTCTATGGAGCGCTGGCAGGGAAGTAGCACCAAGCATTTCCAAAACTAATAACAAAAAGGTTACTATATATAAAACGTTCAAACAGCCCACACTGCCTCAAGTTGTTTAAATTTTGGTTTGATGCACATAAATATAGCAGCCATGCGATTCCCCATTAGCCAGCCTCTGCTTTTTAAAATCAATTCATTTCAATTTGAAAGGATGGCCCGGCACACAAGACAGTCAACAACCCTTTGGCTTTCCCCACTCAAAGTGGACTCAGGAAGAAATAGCGTCTGTCTTTGTCATTTCACACGCCTATCTCAGTGCCCTGATGCAGGCCTACCACCAGTGAGGGTAACAGTCCCCAGCTGGTTTCCCCTTTCTAATCCATTTTCTCCCTTCTCATCTTAGGCTCCTTCTGAGGAAGAATTAATTCTGCTGGGACCCTGTCCATGGACTTTGGACGGCATGGCACAACAATCTGATCTGAAAGCACCATCCCTGTGGGTAGAAACTCTCCTCCGTGTTATGTACCTTGGAAGAAAGGCAGGGAGGGGACACTTGGAGCGACCAGACATTTGGCATCAAGGAGCAGCAATCCACTTCATGCTATAGCAGAGGGAAGTTTGTTTCCAGACCAAATACTTTGTGGTGCTCAGCACCGGAGTCGAATCAGTTCAAACCGTCCCAAGTTTAAAATAAAGATCTCCGTTGTGGTATGCCAGTGAGCTTGTCTTGCTAAACCTTCCCTGTTTGCGTCAAAGGTATTGAGCTGGTGTAATGCTGTCTTTTCGCTCTACTGATGTGCGCAATAGGGAACAATTCAGTAAAGTTCTGTTTAGCTTTTTTTCCCCCCCTTTGCAGTTGAAGAAATGCAAGCTATCAGAAACAAGCCTATGTTTGAAGGTACAGTTTTCAACATGTGAGTGGGAAACATATGTACTGGCACAATTCAACTGCTCTGTAAGGGCTGTGCTCAGATTTTGGCTTTTAATCTCAAGTCTGTTAGAGAAAGGGAGATGCAAAATGGAAGGGAACGTGATTATTTATGCTGTAGCCTTGTGATACTCATCCTATAACGGTTGGAGAGAGAAGCAAAACACTCTGCTAAAGCTTTGAGTTTCAGGGGGACTCTAGTCTTCACAGGTTCTCACTTCACTGTCTTTTCTTCCCTTGCTATTTGTTATATGGGATTTGTGTGTGTGTCTGTTCTACGTTTTAAAGTGAGTAGAGACTATATCTTGCTGAGACATAGAGCTCTCTCCATCACAAACTCACTTTTGGGAAATGCCTAGTCCCCTCGACCACCCCCGTTCAAATCATCCTCCCCCTTTCAAGGGAGAAAAGAAAACCTTAAAAAAGAAAGAGAGAAGGGGGGGGGCGGGGAGAAGGAAGGGAGACCCCCTCATTCCTCAGTGACCTGCACAGCTCTGACAGACCTCCAAGTTTCACTTCCCGTCCTGCAGACAAACCTCCTCAGAGGGGAAAAAAAACCCCAAAACCAACACACAACCAACAAGCAGCAAAAAAACCCCCACAACTAAGCAGAAAACCAAACCAAACAAAAATCCGCCTGAACTTTTAACGTGGCTTGGGGTTTGTACAACTCGGGCTCAATTTCAGCACTTTCAAGGGGTAAAACAAAAAAAAAATGGGGGGGGGGGGCAGTTGGGGGAGAGGGGAGAAGAAAGTTTGGATTTAACTCTTCTTTGCTCAAAAAAGCACCATAACCAAACCTAGCCATCAGTAAAAGCGACCAGAGGTCCCTTGCAGCCAGAGTCCCCTCCCCAGGGCAGCCCTCGCCGCGGGCAGCGGGAAGGCGAAGGGAGAAGGGGAGGCGGCTCCAGCCCCGGCTGGCAGCACCCTGCGCTGCTGCAGAGCCCCAGGGCTCCCGCCTGCTGCCCTCCAGAGAGGGGCCACGCTCCCTTCTTCCCTCCAAATGCTGCGGGGGAAGTTAGCCCTGCCTGAAGGCGGGTCAACCCACCACAAGTTGCAAGACACAATCTGAGCCAACATCTCTGTGTGTATATATATACACACACACATACATATATATCTCATACACACACATCTTTATATATAGATTTATATGTAGGTGTCTAGTCTATGTTTAAATATTCCTATCTATACACACAGTCCTCCTCTGATGAGGTCATTCTCCCATATATACGAGATTGGGTGCATGATGCCAGAATCTAACGCCAAGATCTTATCTCCACCGGTCTAAGAGCGATATAAAGTAAATGTTAGCAGAAAGGGAAATAAATTTTGGAGAGAAACATTCAACAAGGTGTCCCTGAAGACTTCTCTCTTGCCCTCCCCAGCTGAAATACCCACACACTTTATGACAGAAAGCCATTTCGGCGCAAAGAGGCTCCCGCTTCAGAGCAAGCACAGGCTGCACCCAGATCTAGGGCTTCTCCTTGACATTTTTTAGTCCCCCTTTCCCTCGGTGATGCTTGCCTCTCTAACGCGCTGGTCGGCTGCAGCTTATTTTTTATTGTTTTGTTTTGTTTCCCCTCTGGCTCCAAATGTCTTAATGTTTTTGATTTCAGGAAACTTAGAAAGGAAGGGGGGATGCTACTTGAAAGTGTGACTCAAAAAAAAAAAGGTTTCGCTTTACAGCCATCAGTAGCACCAGGAGACAGCTCCATTAAAAAAACTAGTTTTCCACTGCTCTTGAGAAGCCGTTATTTTTTACATCGCTTTTAGGAAGATACATTAACTTTTTCATCACATTAAAAGCCACTCTGATCTGTAATTAAATGGAGGAGCCGGTTTGTATTCTCCTATGGCTTTTACAGAAGTTGCAGTGATCCAAAGTCAGGTTGCTGTGTCAGAGTGGCATTTTTATTAATGAGAATACAAAAAGCTTGCATATTCTTAGCCCGGCTTGAATTTAGTTGCTAAGCAACCGCTGTATGGTAATTCATCCGCGAAATTTAAATCTTGGAGAAAGGATCCAGCGTTTTGCTGAATGGTCGCCACGAGGAAAACAACTTGTGGGACCCGCAGCAGC
>NW_009723936.1:948-1196 GCF_000703405.1 Apaloderma vittatum | reverse complement strand
CCAGCAGGACGTCCCCTGATCTGTGCTGGAAGCTCAAAGCTCTGAGGCTTCCTGAAGGCCAGGAGACCTTCCTGTGAAAGTGGGCACCACAGGCTGGAGCTGGAGTTTTGGGGCCTCGAGGGAAGGCATTGGCTTCCATTTTTCAGTCTTTTTTTTGAGAGCAGGACCACCGAGGCTGTGCACTGCAGTTGAGGCATCGCAGATTTGGAGGTGCGCATTCAGGAGCCCCGAAGCCGGGCCAGACGGCC
>NW_009723936.1:416-811 GCF_000703405.1 Apaloderma vittatum | reverse complement strand
GCGGCTCGGGGCTGGAGCTCACCGACAGCCAGAGAGCAATGGGGTGGATCCGAGTGGATCCAAGTGGATTGGAGTGGATCCCCAGGCTCATTGACTGCGGGTGTGAATGATGCCGTGAGAGGGAAGGGTTTGGTATTCCGCTTGCTTAACGCTTTGCCGGAGACCTAATTAACTGGAGTGTTGGGTACAAAGGGAGCCTTTATGAAGCACCGGGCGGCTCCAGGAGCTCCGTGCCGTGCCGGCAGCCTGCGGGGAGCCGCGCTCCTCCTGCCTCGGTGCTTCACGGGCAAAACCAAGAGAGACGAAGAGCAGCGGTCCTGCTGTTTTGATGCCAAAAGATGTTAAATCTGGAGGCGGGGGAAGGGGGAGGGTTCCCCGCAGCGCTCCCCGCGGGG
>NW_009723936.1:0-378 GCF_000703405.1 Apaloderma vittatum | reverse complement strand
TTCCGATGTGCAGCTTCCCAAAGAAGTTGAACTTTTGGCTTCTCTACGTGTTGCTTGGCTGCTCCAGCACCCGCTCCAGGGCCCTCAGGAGCAGAGGACATGTCTGACCCACTTCAAATTCACCTTTAAAAGCCGTGGCTGCTTCTCTCTGGCTGTAGCCCAGCTCGAGCTGGGGTTTGACCGTTGTGATCGTGTGAAGACCTGGAGGCTGCCGAGGGTCCAACGGTCGCTGGGATGGGTGACCCAACTGTCGCCAGGGCAAGAGGATGGTTCCCAGCTCCTCGTGGCAGCAGAGCTGAGCATGTTGGAGCAGTTTTGGGGTTGGCACAGGCTGCGAATGTTCCTCTCTGGAATCCCGTGTCCAGTTTGTGGCTCCCC
>NW_009723935.1:0-33725 GCF_000703405.1 Apaloderma vittatum | reverse complement strand
AAAAAAAAAACAAGAAAAAAAATTTTTATCCTGGGAAAAGTTTTCTGCAGTAGCAATTTTAACTACTATAGGAATGCTGGGGTGCAAGCTGAAGCGGTTCATGCCACCACCGTACAATACTGCCATGTTCAGATCTAAAGATAGCTTGGCTGATACAGGAACAGATGGAGCACTGCAATACATAGCACTGTTCAGCTGAAAGCATGCTGCAAATGATACAGCCATGGACTCATCCTCTCTGACATGACTTGTCTCCTACCGTGGGGTGGAGTCACCTATGAAATGCAGAATGAACTTAGCCTCTCCAGTGAGAGCACAGAAATGTTCTCATTTGGGAAATTGCCTAGTGAGCAAAACATGTGAACTCTGCTTCTCAGCACCGGAGCAGGGTTGACTCAGCTCTCCTGAGGCTTGAACTTGTGATACCGGAGGACTTGTGGAGCTGCTCCTTAGAGATAAAAGCATCATGGAAAGATGCACCGGGGGAGTCGTTTGCAACGAGCATTGCCACCGCGTTTTATTCGTGCTGCAAAGCCCAAGGTCTAGGCTGGGAACCATCCAGTCTCCCCAACAGCTTTCCCATAAGCACAAAATTCCAGTTGTGCAAAGAGCTTTCTGCAGACTCTCCCATCGAAATACCATGGGAATGTTACAAGACCCCTAGGAAGAAACTAGCATGGTAGAATAAAAAGCCTCAGGGCAAAGACTCATTCTCTAGTCCAGCAGTTTAGATTCATCCTTCAACTGAGAGCTTGTTTCAGCAAAGTTTCCCCAGTTTACCACCTATATACACAGCGGCATCGTGCAATTCAGCCAGCAAAAATGTCTCATTCAAGGACGTATTCAAAACATCAGAGCCCTTCAGCACAAGCATTGGAGACCCCTTGATGGGGGAAGCAATAAAGCTGTTCCCTCTTACATGAAGACACCTCCAGGCCAAGGACCTGGCAGGACTGCTGCTTTACCAGGCTGCCCTCTGCTACATGTGCACCGAGTGTCCGAGACCTCAGTCTCAGAAGGAATTCCTGGTGCTTTGTCCAGATCGTAGCTTTCAGCATTTGAAGAGACTTTATGGTGACCTTTCAGTTGTTACCTAGCAACTTGATTCTGAGATGTAGTGAACTTACTGGTCTGCAGACAAGCAACATCAGGACCAAGGGCATAGGAGGAATTTTGTTATGGGAATGGGATAATCTGTGAAATATTATGGAAGACAGATAATTTTTTTTCTCCTTCTACAAGTTGCCATAAATGGAGTAAATATTGACATATGAGTCACACTGACCTATTTTTTAGTTTTTAAGCTGGGACAATCACTTTGCAACCAATTTCAGAACCAATGAATGGGAAGTACTTCAGGCCCCTTCACAAATTTCTTTTATTCTTAACCATTTTGTGCAAGAACCCTACCGTCTTGTGAAAGGATCACCCCTGTCTTTCAGGCAGAAAGGGGAATACTGCTCACTTAAACTTGAGAACCCACTCCCACACTGCAGGGCACCCCTGAGGCCAGATGATTTATTTGTCCTCACACACTACTTTAGTCCAAGGGGTCTTTTAGCACAATCAATAGGATATCTGTTAAAGAAAAGCATGATGTGGTGTAAGCAGATATCCACACCTGATTCTTGACTTTTTGGACTGTTGCAGGAGGTCACCACTACAAGAGTAGACAAAGTAACCTCAAATCTAGCAATGGCAGATGAGTCTCTGACATCTGCTTTCTTGCAAAGATGTTTCTAGGAGCTCAGTAGGTTTCTACTCTTAACATCTATCTAGATGAGCCACAGAGCAGGCAGTTGTACCTCCTGCCTGAAAAAAAGACCCCTCAAAGCTGCTAAGTCAAGAGTGATTTGGAGATTACTCTCCACCCTGTTACAACCATCTTTTATTTCTCCAGACATCCCTCTAGCAGAAGGAATAAGTGTCAAGATGTTCTTGCTTTCCTTCAGCTAGCCAAGTGGTTGTGTGTTTATGCACAAACTACTTCCTATTGCTGGAGAAGCAGAGATGCAAGAGGGCCACCAAGGTGACTCCATGTAAGCGATGGCAGCGTGCACAAGACGCTGCACACAAGCACCCTGCAGGACAGCCCTTTGCATCCCCTGGTAACCCTCCCCTTCAGGAAAACACTGTTTCACGTGCTCACATCTGCCACTGTTTGATTTCCCAAGCAAACAGTCGTCCAAGGCGTTGCAGCCCTGCACATCAGGACTTGAAGTCACGATAAGTGCCTGACCTGAGTTCTGCTGAAGTAATCATCGGCAAAGGAAGGTACAGACACTTGTCAGCTCTGAAGAAACCTTCCTTGTCAGCTGCATATTTGCAATGTGTTTCTATCACAGCACAGAGAAGCTCCTAGCATGTGGAGAAAAGCGTATAACCCCTACCTACCCATGCCAGCACAGAGCCTTGAGAGGTCTCACACTAAGTCAGAGCATTCTTGCTG
This sequence comes from Apaloderma vittatum, assembly GCF_000703405.1. NCBI lineage: Eukaryota > Metazoa > Chordata > Aves > Trogoniformes > Trogonidae > Apaloderma > Apaloderma vittatum. The sequence goes on along the minus strand of NW_009723935.1, from coordinate 31,276 downwards.
CATCATGCTGGTAGGATTTGGCCCTTCTCTAGCACCAAGGCCCCACAGAATCTTTTACTACCTGCAACCCTACCGTCCCAGGAACTTCCAGCAATCCAATGGGATTACAGCCCCTGCAGTACCATTAGAGTACACCATCATTAGCTCAGCATCAAAGCTGCCTTTTAGTTTTACCACAGCTTGGTAGTCTTCAATATTTGCAGGCTTAAATACCACGATGTAATGTATACACACACACTCAGTTTAGATACCACAGTGTCACAGGGCTGGAGATACCCTAGGCTACAGGGAAACATTTACAGCACCAGAGTGTCATGTCATACTTGTATCTCACAGCATGTAACTCCAGAAACCTCTGACTGTGGGAGTTAAATGCTTTAACCTCTGCTTTTTTAAAACCTTTGGATACCCAGGGACATAGAATAGACTGACTGGGAAATATCTGTATGTCATGTCTCCATTGAAAAGGCATGGAACAAAACAGAACACTTTCAGTTAATACGAAAAGTGTTGATAAATTTGAAAAGAATATATGGTAGTATAATAGACAATATAATCAAAAAATCTTCTTAAAAATCTTGGGGTTCAAAGCTCAAGATATCTACACCAATGGAAAATCCTTTTCAGGAGCATAATGCAGCAAAGTTGTTTCTGTCTACTGTTGTAGTAATACAGAGGGTCTGCTGAGGGTCCTCAAAGGCTACGGCCAAATCTGCATCAGCCCCAAGGAAACCAGAGTTTTGCATGCCCAATTTGACTGTCAGAACAGCTCAAGAATGAATTTGATATCATGCATCCAGATCCCACATCGATATAAATTTTCCTGCCTTTCCCTTGCCATTTCCCAAAGGTCAAGCGTTGTGACCAGGAAAATGTACAGCCTAAGAGGCTGCTGCGTTGTGTGCTAAAGAAAGCCTCTCGTGTGGAGCCTGGCCGTCCTCACTGCCTTCTTCCATCAGCTGTGCCCAACATACAGCAGGGGCAAGCACATATATCACTGTGCACGGGTTACATTGAAAGTGAGATTCAGCTGCTCAGTGCGTATTCATATTTCAGTGGAGAAAAAAACCCCAAAACTAAAGAAACCTGAAAAGCCTAATTGAGACAGATACCACTACAAAGGCTATTTCAAGCATGCCTAATAGATGGAAAATTTGATGAAGTGATGCCCCGCTGATGATGGCATAGCAGGCTGTGGGATGAACTGTCTGGGTCAAGAACAACCTTACACACAACCTGATTTGCTTTCTTTTGGGTTGGAAGCCAAATTAAAACCCTTGCAGCTCATCATTATCTTGGAACGTGGTCTCTACATGTCTCCTGAGCAGGGAAAACTTCTCTGTTAAATAATACAACTCATTTTTCAAGCAAGCTGCAGAAAATTGGGGAATAACAAGACATGATGCTTGCTTCCATAAGCCCCAAGAGATCCAGTGCAGCATCCCAGTGTGAGTGCAGTCGTCCTGACAAGAGAGCAGTGTGGCAACAAGTGATACAGGAGTAGGGAGCAGGAGGCAATGAAGTGAAGCATCAAAATCAGCTTTACCAAACATCCTGCCCCCAACCTCTAACCTATCTGCACTGCAGACTGTCCCCCAGCAAAAGGTATGGACAATTCCAGGGGCAGCATTCCTTTAACACATAGACATTCCTGCAAACCTTTCTGTTTGGAAGCCTAGTTTCTTGCACTAGCCCTCTGCAACAATCCTCTTGTAACTTTTCAACTTGTCACCAGGTTTATAAAACTTTAAAGCTAGTGCTATAACAAACTGAAACAATGTTATTGCAGATGTAGGAGAGCATCTTGGGATGAATAAATTATAGGAGCCACAAAGAAATCACGACTCTAGCGGCTGGATGCTCCGAGCTGTCTACGGTGTGCAGATACACAGGAGGGAGCAGGTTTAGGACTGCACAGATCATAGGGTAGGAAAATGGAAGCTTTATGAAGGGTAACCATCTCTTATTTCAAAGGCACACAAAGCTTCTGATTGTTTTCCTTGCTGAAATAGTTCATTAATGCTTGAAGGGAGTCTAAACTGTCTGGTACTACAAAAATACCTCCCCAAAAATTACCTAGAGAGAGGGAAGGCTATAGCTGGAAGCATTAGCCTCTAGTCCCACTGTGCAGCAAGTACCATCTTCCCTGAACAGGCCAGTCCGTGCTGAAAGGACACGTAGCAGCGGAGGAAGACTTCCAGCTCCTGAAGCTGCTTGCACTGGATACTGTCAGAACTAGATCCACCAAAGCAGGCTGGTCGAACCACACCATTAAGCTGATGGTGAATTTGGGCAGCATTCAGGCCAGGTCCCACAAGAACAGAAACCTGCACTCTGCTTCAGCTGCAGAGTGACTTGAGCTCCACACTGTCAGGGCTCTTCATTCTTCTGGGTCAGAAGTGCTGCTAGACTCCTCAGGATACCAAGACCATTCAGGTGTGAACAAAGCACTACCTAAGTACCACTATACACCAGTAAACATCTATAGATACCTGCATGCTGTTCTATGCTTACTGCAATCCAACCACCTGTAGCAAACCAGCATTTACCAGATAACTCATCCAGCCCATTTCCTTTAAGGAGAACTAGGAGACACTACCCTTCCATTCTTGACAGATCATCTGACCTACTGAACATCGTTATGAAGATGTTTCTCCTTTCAGCCTAAATCCCCAAGTTGCAAATTTGTACAGGATACGAAAAGACTCCAGCTAGGCTTTTTGTCTTCACAGATCAGCACCTCCCAGAGGGTCTGCTAGTCAAACGTGTCCTCCCCAATACCTACTGGCCTGGCCCCTGGCATCCTTTCCCAGGCATTTCAATTGATGTCACCGATCTTGGCTCAGCAAATAATCCTTCTAATCACTGACAAGAACAGAGGCTGCAGCTCGGTGTTGCTTAGCAGGGCTAAGAGGAGTGCCCAGCAATAAGGCGCTACTCCAGCAAGTGAGCTTGAAAATAGGGCTGACCACATGCAGGCAGCAGCTGTGATGAACAAGAAGGTGCCATTTTTTAAAAAAATAAGGACTGTAGCTTTTGTCCCTCATCATTGGGAGGTCATTACAAAGCCAGCACTATAGCAGTACCTATGAAGGTCCTGCATCCTGGCATGACTCTATCTCCTGAGCCATACCGTGGCACAGTAGCTGGGCATGGATCTCAAGGAGACGGAGATGCATCGACTTTGTGTAACAAGGCACCAGGAAGCACACAGCGTTTAAAAGCACCTGCAAAGCATTCTGTGTGTCAGAGTGTCTGGGAACTTCCAGCATAAAGACATAAGCATGTTGCCTTTGCAGAGAGCTGTGCATCCACCAGGATTCAAATGTCACCACAGCATCATTTTGGGAATACAGTTCCCACGGGAGCGAAGGCAAGGAGCGCTCCTTACATCATGGCTGGAGCCATATTTCTCCACAGCGCCGCATCCAGCTGGACGTCTGTGGGAAACAACTTTTTGAATCATGCAATGGCTAGTCTCTGACAGCACTTGTTCCCCACCATCATGCAGCCAGCAGACGCCAAGAGTCCCAGGGAAAGGCATGGGAGAGCTGGGGGCTCTCCTCGCCTGCCCAGCGCCAGCACCAGGGCCATTGTTCCCGAAAGGATGTCTGAGGATTAATTAATTATCCTACAAGGGGCAGTAAGTAATAACACTCCTTGTGGAACAATAGAAGCTATTTGGTTGCCATGACAACACAGCTTCACTTGTGTGCCTTTAATTTATTCATTGCACAGTCCCTTTCCCAATCACACACGATGCCAAAAAAACGCCTTGTTTTTTCTTGCCAGTATCCATGTCCAGAGCAGGGGTAAGACACAGCCCTTTCCCCGGGGCATCTGTCACACAGAAGAACGATGCACATAAAATCCCTTCAGCTGGAAACTTACATCACATGATAACTCTGCCGCTCCCTAAATATTTGTTAAGATGATCTGGGGGGGGGTTAACTCCTTTTTGAAATTGCCTCACTGTGATTCTTACAGACCTCGAGTAGGTTCTTGACACACAGCCACTTGGCCCGCCTCTTCCCCCCCACCATATGAAGGAAGGATGGGCAGGAGATGGTGTTTCTCAAGTCAGACAGAGAGCCAGGAGGGATAAGTCAAAAGCCCAGAAGTGACTTGCCTTCACAGCACCAACACAAACGTGGCACAGACAGTGCCTTGTGCCCAGCCTGATTACAGCCATGCCACAACCATTGAAACCCTCAATGTCCAGCAATAGTACTGCCCAATTTCCGCAGGATTCGGAGCAGCAGGTGGATGAAGGTCCATACCAAGAAACCTGCTCTCTCACCGCACAGAGATGTTATTGTTGCTGTTTCTCCCCTGCCCTGAGCATCCCACAGCAGAGAGAAGCTGGTGATGAGTGGAGAGAGAAGAACATCACATTCACACGGCAAGGGCTGAAAAGTGTTGCTAACGGAATGGCTACTAGCCTAGGATACAGCATGCCTGGTCACAGCCGCTCCCAACAGGTGTGTGACAAAGCACTAAATCAGCCTTTACAGCCCATGGACACATCTCCAGCAGGAGGCTCATCCCAAACCAGCCTCTGCAGTGCTCAGCTATCTTAAGTCTACACAGGAAGATCAGGGCAGTTGTTACAGATAAAATGAGAACCAAATCCCTCGCTCCCAGTTATGTTTATGCAAGCTGGGTCTTAAGCTTCATGTCCAGACCTCAAATTTTTCATGCTAGCTCTAGAAAGGAAGGTGACGGCTGGTTCACCATGTAGGAAAATTCAGGTCCAAGTTGAGACTGGGGGAGGAGATGACTCAAAATTGAGCTCTGCCCTGACAGGCAAGATAGATAGAACTAGGTTAGGCCATCTGGCTCCTCCTAAGTTGAGCTTAAACTCAAGCACAGCTACCCAGTGCAATGGGGACATAGGTCTGTACCTGAATTTCTGGCTGTACACACTGTCCAGTGTCTCTGTTACTAGACTGAGGTATAACATGCCATGTAGATAACCACAGTAGTGGTGGGATGATAGCAGAAAGTCCACAAAAAAACCTGCTCTGTGTCAGAACCTGAAGGTTTAGGGTTGGCCTTTCACTCCGGAACATATGAATATATGCTCTCAGGATTTTCAAGAAGTTTGGAAACCAAAACCAGCCAGTCAGATTGCCTCACCTGCCCTACTCGCCACAATGCAACAGCAGAGTAGCTGGTGGGCCAGAGAAACAGGGCAGGAGAGCCCAGAAACAGATAAATAGGACAGGAGCACCGGGAGACCAAGGTTTTAATTGACTCAAACAGCAAGAACTCTAAGCCAGTCTAGGATTCTCCTGCATGGATGAGGAACCAAGGAACTGGACAGCTGCTGCCAGGAGGACCCCACCAGCCTTCCACTCTTTCTCTTTGAAAGGAGAGGAGTTTGGAGGAAAAGCCTCTGGAGCAGGATGGAGGAAGGCAAGGTTAGACAATGATCAGCACAGTCCACGTCCTCTGCCTGGTGCTTCTGAGAGACAGCACAGGCCTGGATGTGTACCCAAACCATGACTAAAATCAGTAACAAGTTTCACCCTAAACCATCACTCTCTGAGCAGATAATTTTTTTTTTCTTCTCAGTTGTATGAAAAGCTCTGGTCCGTTAATGCCACCCAAAACTAGTTCTCCGCTATATGCCTCCTTTTCCAGTACAGATTTCCAAAGAAAAGTCAAATTACCACCAGGAAACGTGAAAAGCCAGTGACTGCTTTTCAACCTGGCAGGCACAGGCTGACTGTAAAGCCACCATTGCCTTTGTGTCAACCAAAAAATACAATTCATGTCTACTGTTTTAAGGCAGATGTATTAATGACTCAGAGAGGTGGCTGTGCAACCAGCACAGAAGTATAAGGCATGAAAACTACTGGATAAGATGCCATTAGCTCCAGAGATGCCAGCAGAGATCCTCCATCCACATGTTCACAGAAAACACCACGGATACTTCAGCGTGCGACCGCTGTGGGGACAACTGACTGTCAGTCCCAGTGACACAGGCCACTCAACACGTGGAAGAAGCAAGGCTCAGACTGAAAACAGTATGCTGAGGAAGAAATATGCAGGGGGGAAATGTATTTCCTGTGGCCCAGTTTAGTGTTTGCTTGTCTTTCATCACAGCACATGTGGAAAAATCTTCCTTGAGTTTCTTATGCTTTAATGGGGAAGAATTCTGTCTTAAATCAGAGTTCCTACCGCCCCTCAAAATTCTGTGTCCAAAGCAGTAGAAAAAAAATCCTTCTTCAGTACAAGACAAATGTCACTTTTCCTCCAGCAACTTCCCAGCTGCAGGGAAAATCTGTAGTAGGAGGTGAAGAAAGCAGAGGTGTGACTGCCCTGCTTTTCAGAAGTGCACCCTGAGATCTCAGGTGACTCCAAGGAGCTGTTGTCTTGGAAGCATATCTCATCTAGAAAATGGAACAACAGTTTATTTGGCACTTTTTTTCTTTTCCCTTTCCAAACTTACCATGTTGACTTCAGAGATCTGGTCAATGCTGGAGATATGGATGCTCATTCCCACCGTGACAGGGTTACCTGAAACACAAATGGACTGGGTTAGGAGCAGATTCAACCCCTCCTCCTTTACCTGCTATTAAAGAATTGCCTAGAAACGCAAGGATATTTGAAGCAGCCTCACATTCCCCAAGTATCAAGTACTTCCAAGTCACATGTGCTCAAATGATTATAGAAGAGTAGATTTCTCCCAGCCTTACAGACTCATCTTTAGGAGTAGCACAGCCTTAGCTTGATTTTTTAATTCCCAGAAGTTAATTACCCCCTAGTTATACAATTATCTCTGGTTATTCCAAATAATGCCTTCAGAGACCATCAGCAGGCTCCCAGTGGGCTTCCATAAGGTGTTACTGATTGACCATACAAAGAACACAGCAATCAAGCTCAAGCAACACATGGGCAGGAAAGATATTCCAGCTAACTCCTCCATCACTCTGTCAGCTCTGAGTGCTCAGTCTGCAAACCCCAAGTGAATTTTAATACTGAAGATACCAGACAAGCACAGGAGCAAGACCTAGGAAGTGAGAAAGCAGCATTTGTGTAGCAGATTTTCAGAGCAGCAATTGGGTTAGAGAACAGATTCCTCATTTTACCATGAGCATCAGGGCATATGTCATCCCACATCCTCTTGCCTGCAGCCACAGAACTGTAGCAGACATCTGTGGCACAGGTTTGCTGGGAAATTCAGATATTCCCTTACCCAGTGACCAAGCTACCTTCACACTGCGGTTAAGTGCCACCGACTGCAACATGCAAGATGAGCTTGGGAAGAAACATCACACCAGAGCACCCACAGACAGACCTATGTGCTGCACCGTATTACCACCTCCCACAAACCTGTGGAACAAGGGCAGAAAACAGCTGTTTCAGCCAGTTCTTCCAGATGTGTGATCCAAATTCAAACCCAGCTCAACCAAAACCCCTCTGACTAGCAGCTCCCACAGCCAGGCAACAGGGCAGCCCTTCAGTGGGATTTAAGCCACATAGAACCATTTGTAGAGACACACATCCACTACTAAAACCAGCAAAAATCCCTCCCATTACTGGAGATGGGTTTCTGAGTGCTACCCATCTCCTGTCATCCCCACAACCAGAGCACAAACACTTTAAACAAAGCCCCTCTTCTCACGCATGTAAGGTGGGAAATGATTCCTTGAGACAGCACTAGAAAGGGAATGGCAAGCAGTTATGCCACTCAAGGTATTAACTCTTGCATGGACTCGTTAGCAGATCTAAGTGCTGAAACATTTACAGATAATCATGAAATGGCTTAGAAAGTAATTAGGAGATTGGGGGAGAGGGGAGAACCACACAACTGGAAATGAAGTGATTTTTTAATTATGTGTTACCAGAAGTAGGGAAGTAGTGTCATTAGGGCTGCCTTGTGATTGGGTGCACTGTTAACCGAGACCCTCTGCTGCAAATTAAGCAGCATTATCCTTTAATGGAATATGAACAACACCAAAAACATCAGAATCAACAACTGTAATTAGGCCCTGCTATGCAAATCTCCTTAAAGAGACAGCGCTCTTCTCCGGCACTCCTGGCTTGCTGTCACGGGTGCCAGAGGAGACCCTGCAGAGCCTCTGAAAATCCTGACACGGGCACACTCCTTGCCATATCTTTGCTGTAGTGCTACGTTCATCTTTCACAAGGGAACAGGGTAGGAAAATAACCAAGAGTCACTCCAGGGAGAGCTGATTCTCCTACATCCTTCCGTCGTGCCCGAGGCTTACAGTGGCACAGGAAAGCTTTTAAGGAAGCCTCACTTTGGTAGTTTGTCTTGGTTTTTTTGAAATCAGGGCTTCGTGATAGAAGCCATAGCAGGAGGAAGAAGCCATCACTGCCCTGAGGATCTTGCAGACTAATTGGTTACAGGAGGAAAGACGGGGCGATGCGCAGGGCTGCAGCAGAGCTGGGGAGAAGCCAGATCCTGACTCTTGAGCCTTTCTGTCATGCAGTGCTGTTTCCTCCAAGACTTGTCCTACCTGCCCGCTTTCCTTCCAGTCTGTAACCACCTGTACTTGTGTCACTGTGGTTATGTATCCCCTCCTTCCTCAGTGCACAAAGTGGTTCTTCCCCACCTTGCTGGGTAGGAGACCCACTGAAACCAGCAGGATGGGCTGGTCATGGCAGGGGAGCACTGACAGTGGTAATATACAAATATTTGTCAAACACAGAGCCTATCCAATCTAATCTATCTGTCTAGACATTTGTGCTGTGTTCATCACCATGGTATCTGAGTGCCTGAGGTCATGCGGTGACTCAGTGTCAGAGCTCTGGATAAGATCCAGAGCTCCCAACTCCCAGCTCAAAGATGAAGGCTGGAGTGGAGATCAGCCACACCGCTCCCCATGAGTCTGGGCTCAGCCACTCCCAGCTCCCAGGCACAGCCAGCAATGTCCCTCTTGGGCACTGCCAAGGCATCTATACCCCATCTATCACGGCCACTGGGAAGCTCCACTGCCTGCTTGCAACCCCTGGGCTGTGCCCATCAACCCAGAGCATGACTGTCCTACAAACACTCCGAAGTCGAAGGTATGCAAAGTCCTGCCTTTATGGGACCTGCTCTTGAACCGTAGAAGAACCACACCACCAGAGTGGTTCCAGAGAATGTTTATCATATATATAAGCTTCTATCACCATATTATCCGTCTTCTTCCCTCGATCACAGAGAAGTCACTTCACCTTCTCCAACCCCGTTGCAAAGACCATCTCGCAGTCTCCTCAGGACAGGGGTGCAAGAGCATGTACACAGGCAACAGAAAAATTGTGCCCTACCTCTTGCTGCAGCCCAGCAAAAAATCTAGACCGGCTGGTGTCCAACATTCAGGCTGTAAGTAGTACACAAAATAAACAAAGGACATCAATTCTGCCAATGTTAATAGCTTCGGGCAAGAGGGATACAAAAGTAGGGTATTTAAAATACGGGATAACGTCATCTGTAAATTTGGCCAAAAAGGCAGAACTCTGCATTTGTGAGTCTGAGACAAGGCAAAAGAAGCAAACTTGATATTAAAGGTCCACGCTTTTATCTGTGCCTTGCCAATGGGTGCAGAAAACTAGACCTTCTCCCCTTAAAGAAGACGCTTATGCTTAGAAAAGATTTGTAGGCAAGGTCACGAGTGAGGGAGTGTGAGAAACGAGAAATTCTGCCACTTTCACCAGTGAACAGCACCCTCACACGCCCTCGTTTCTCACCACCACTGGCGAAATCACCAACATTTTGTCCTGAAACTAGTTTGATGCCTGTGAAAAATGTACTGAGGAAGTTGGAAGGGAAGAAGACAAAGGAGTTATAATAAAACCTGTCCTTTTTATGCAAGCGATACTTGTCAAATATAAAAACAGTCAAGGTAGAGAACAAGTTGTGCTAATCTGCAATATTTTCCCAGCAACCAGTTATTACCTCCACATTTTACTTTATAATGCTTAAATGCCCCAGAACCTAGACTCGCGTTGCTACGGAAGTAATTTCTATGACAAGACTGCAGAGGAGAGGTCATGTTTGCAAACCTGTATCTGCCTACACTACAGCCAGAGGTGATGGCAGCCTGGATCAGGACATCTTTTCCAGATCTCGGCTTGGAACCTCACCTGCAGAGAGCAGCAAAGACAACAGCACAAAATCCAGTGGAATAGGTCTCCAGGTGGCAGATACTTGGGCAATGCCCTGTACTAAGGTGCAAGCTGCCTTTTCCTCACTCCTATCCAAGGTAGACTAGAGCAAGTTTGGGTTTCTCTGCCACCAGAACTGCAATACAGACACAGCCCAAAAGAATCAAAACCAGCAGGCAGATAAGCACAGCTTAATCATCCACTGAAGCCACGCCATTTTTATGAACTCCAGCCAATGCTTTGAGGCATCTAGTTCATGCATTTCAGACCACGTGAACTTGGCAACGCTGGCAGAGCCAAGGCTTGTGGCTGCTAAGGGACAGACATTAGCCTCAAACCTACCATTTAGCCTAAACTACAGGAGCAAAGGCACAAACAGGGATTCTGCAGGGTCACACAGCTCCTATCTTTCATGGAAGCAGACCAGAGTTTCTTCAAACCAGCATCAGAAATACCACAGCTCCCCTGGACAATCTCTTCCTGCATTTCACTGCGCTGAAGTCTTTTCCTAAATATCCAAACTAAATCTTTTCTGCAGTGTAAATGTAGGTTTGTTTCATCATTTCTCCCCCCAGTGATAGCAAAAGTCTAAGTCAATCATCCTTCCTTAACAATGGCTTTTATGTACTGAGAAACCATGACACCTCACTCCCACCCCCACCAATACTGTCTTGCCTAGATTAAATGCACCTGATTTCTTCAACCTCTCCTCAGAGGTCATGTTTTCTAAAGCTCTGACAATTAGTGCAGCTCTCCTCTGGCCTTTTGCCAATTTGTCTACATCTCTATTTTAAAAGTGCCGTATCCAGAAACCAGCCACTGAAGCAAAGATGACATGTCACCAGTACAGGGAAAAGAAAAAGCAACCTCCTTTCTACAGCATTCTCATAAAACCACAAAAGCCTCTCCAAACCCTCCGTACCCACCCCAGGAGCTGCTCACTTTGTGTAGGAGGTTAGAGATGTTAAAAGGGGCAGCCTAGCTCTTGCCATTAGAGCGTATCGTGCACGCAGGGAGGGGGAGTACAGCACCATCTCTTTTGGACAAGGGGAAAGATTATTCAAGACAGCTTTGTGCATGAGCCCCAGCGTTCCCGCCTGTGGCATCACCAATCTCTGAGATGCCTGCAGCAGCAGGAAAGCTGCTTTAAGGTCTTCTGCTGAGTAAACAAAGCCAACCAGAGAAAACCAGAAGTTTCAGCTGCTAAACCCACATGCAGAAGAGGATCGTGCCTTACTCTGCAATTATAAATACTCACTCCATCCGTGCAAAACCCTGCTCCTCATCCCCAGCTCTCCAGTGGCACTAGAGCCCACAAACAGCAAGTCCCAGAGAAGGTTGCCCTGCGCTGGCTGGCACAACTGATTCTGCAAATGCGGGGCGATACAGGCAGGCATGGGGAGGGCAAGGTCTGCGGTTACATGTAGCTACAGGACTGCAGTGCCTTACTTGTGTTTTCACCAAACAGGATCAGCAGTTAGAATATCCTCAGGCTTGCCAAAGGCATAGCCAGCACACAGACTGTCATTTCACTCCCAGGACTTTTCCTTTCAGTCTTATCCCTGCTTTACTGAAGGAGGAAAAACTGTCTGGTATTTACTTGTGCTTTCTGCAGAAAGTGTTTTGCCCAAGCCGCTGCCTCTGCTTTGTTCGTGGCATGGAACCTCAGGGCACCCTGGCTTTATGTTTACAGCTTCAAACCACGTCACTGCTACGTGCAGCGCTGAGTTGGTTATACAAGGGCTGACAGACATGGTTAGTTTGGAGACATGAGCTCCCAGGTAATCAGAGGTGCAGAAGGCGGCACATTCAGCATGAGGCTTGTCACCAGCTGAGGAGGTGCTGCAACCATACAATCTCTTTAAAAAAAAATCCCACTTCATTCCACCCAAAGCAAATATCCTTCAAAAAATTTCAGTTGCTGGACTAATTAGTCCTGGGCTATAGTTTTGGGGTTTTTTACCCTCCCAAAAGATAAGTCAGAGGCCAATCTACTGTTAGGACACTCAAACTACAGAGGAATCTATGCCTACATCCCAGGATAGGAAGAGTGGAAATGCTTTTTGGTTTTCACCATACAGGAGAATTCTAAAAGGAGTTCACACATTGCTATCTGCACGATATCTGTGCTCACATAACTCGAAACTGAAGCTCTGCTGTAGCAGTTAATAGGAGAACATCCCGAAGATGTCATCCCAGCAGGCTAAACAAGCCAAATTCTAAAGAAGTATCCCAACACCAATTTTCCTGTTCCTCTCCTTTTTCTTTTTTAGCTTAGGTATAGCATCAAGCACCAATTCAGTCAGTGTTACCATTGCTTGAGGAGGAATAAAGTTGGCCATGTACCATGAAAGCAGAAATGTTTTGGGAACCACTTTCATCCAGCATCTCTGATCTGTGGTGACATCTAGAAGCATTGAGTTCAGCAGAGTCTGTTAAGAACCTACTTAAACTTTTCCAACAAAATCTTTTTAAAATACCCATTAAACACTCTCCAACTCTTTCTCCACTTGTTTTTTTTCCTATTCGTATTTCCATGACCTCTCACCCACCCACAGCTGATGCTTTGGACCAAGCTCACCAGGCTCAGCACAGCAGCCGGCAATATCAAACACGTTCAGAAGCTGATGTCAAAACTCTCCCCCTACTCTTAGCAGGTCACTCCACGACATCCATTGGATTCTAAAGAGCAAAGCATACCATGACATGACATTTATGGACATTAACAGAAAGAGAGTCTCATGACAATTCAGCAAATATTACATTTCCTTCTTGTCTGGGGGGGTAACGGGGTGTGTGAGGGACTTGCTGCTGATGAGGAATCTCCAGCACAGTACTTTGGAGTTGAAAGATGGGGCCCTGGTCTCCATCATATCTGGCCTTGTCAATGGCTGCTACTTCCCCATAGATTCATTATTCTGCAGGGACAGGAGGGGTATCTGCCATCACTAATCCTCATGGACATTGCAGCTAGACTACTAGTCGGTCTGGCAGAAACCAGTCACTCCTGCCTGACAGGGGTCCTGTATTTTGCCACACTTCTTTTGAGAGTGCTTGCCTTTTTTTAAGCTGCTGAGCCTGTGCACAGAACAAGATTGTGTCTAACCTTACCAGGTTTCCCATCCATCTGCATCAGACCAGACAACATCCCTGTGCAAGGAGGTTAATGAGGATTTCCAGCCTGTATCATTGTGCTGTCCTGGCAGCCTGGCTTTTCACCTCATCTAGCCAGATGACCAAGTCTGCACTATTCAGTCCAAGGGGGAATACGAGGGACTTACCAAGAGAAATGAAAAGTTAGATCAAGCTCTCACCAAGATGGTGGCATCAAGAAAGGTACATGTCTGGTGGCACATCTAAGGGAGGGAACAACCGTAACAGCTCTCGAGCAGACTTTCTGAATAATCCAAACACTGAGCAAATCGAGGACTTCCATAAGAGACGCTATTTCCTCCAAACAAGCAATGAGGCCAATTCTTCAGAAAGGAGCCAAGAGACACAGCACTTGTGGAGCGCAGAACTGACCACTCAAATACTGCTCTCCTGCAATGTTCTTCACAAACACACAGGCTAACCTTGGCAATGGCAGCCACCTTTCCAGCATGTTGTCAAATGAAGTTGTCCCTGAAGATCTGAACAGATAGAGAGCATTTTCTCAAGCAAGCTGAGCCTGCGCTGCAGTATCCTTTTGGAGGAACAATGCTTTCCTAATGCAGATGTAGCAGTTCTGGCTATTCTACGGAAAGCAGAGAGCTAAGGAGCACAATCTGTGAGGCACAGTGGATTACCTAATCTATCTCATGAGTATTTTTAATGGATTAGTAGGTATTAGATTGGGATATTGCAAATATCCCATGGAAGTTTGAAAGTGAGAGAGAACAATCAACTGGCTGCAAAAACAGTGTAAAGGATGTCCCAGAGGTATTCAAGGATTACAGAGGAAGCTAAATCAAGGTTGATTTTGAAAGATGTTGGTAGACAGCTACCCAAGCTGAATAAAAACAAGGTCTCAAATTTACAGGCTTGAAAACAGAACAAAAAAGTAGACACCAAACCCTGCAACATCTGTACTACTGGTGGGCTCAGTTCAGCAAAGCACCTGTGCATACACACAGGGCTTTCAGCCTTAAGAAAAATCACTGACTACTCAGGATACCATCTGTTCTTGGGAGATGCCTAGGTCAATATTCAGGAGACAGTTTTTTTAAAAACTCCTTCATTCCCAGTGATGAAGACAGTCTTCCAAATCCTTCCATAGGCATATCACTTGTCTAGGTGATGTGCACTTGGTAAGGTTACAGCAAAGCAAGGGGAAAATAAGCTGCCAGGTTTGTCACCCTGCACATTTGCTCTCATTTAGACACATACACAACTGCATCATTTTATCAGACCTGACCACTCTCAACCTGGCAACACCAGTGGGCCCCAAGCAGTTACCTCTTTCAGAGTAATTTTACTAAAAGTACAAATCGCCAACCATCATCCCTCCCTTGAAGCATCACATTGCAGGGCTGCCACAGTCATCGGTTTCTTTGTCAGAGCAGAGTGGTTGCAGAAAGCAGATCCAGACCTAATTATCAGGAGATGAAGGCAATGCCCTGACCACCTAGTGCCCTGTGCTGCTAGAGCAAGGACTGGTCCACCTGCCCTGCCTTTCCAGGGACATTGCTCCTCGTGACCTCCACGGCACCCACACGGATCAGCTCTGTGGCTTTGCAGCCTGCAGGGCACAGATTTTGCGTTTTGCTCTCTGCAGAGCTGGGCACAATGAAACCGTGGTTACACTGAGCTAACCCTGGGAAAAACAGAGATACTGAGCATCCCAGATCCCTTCAGCTCTTACTCTCCACCAAGAGTAGTAGCAGGAGGGCAACAAGGCTTCCTGAGCAAACACATATTGCAGAATGACAGCAGATCAACACAAGTCAGGTGTTTTTTTTTTTCCCCCCAGCAGCAATGCAAAGCATCAGACCCACACTAATCAGCCACCTCCACATTTCTCCACCTGAGAAAACTTCCCTCCCACCTCTGTCAGGCAAGTGCATCTCTCCATAGCCTACAAAACACTCTACAACCCAAAATTCTGGATTCCTGCACAAGGTCCCATCCTACAAGGTCCACAAATGCACGTAGACTTTTTTAAAGCACGATTAAGACTGAATCCTTAGTGCTGAGACCCCCACAGCACCATGATGGTCCTTGTAGCAACCCAGGAGAGAGAAGAGCTATGAACAACCTGGGGAAGCCACAGCACCCTCCTCCTGCCCACAGCCAAATTGCTCCCAAGGCCAGGGTGGTTCTATATACGGGAGGTCCCATCCCACCTCATGCCATCCCAGTGCTTGCTGGGGACTGACACAGCATCCAACCACCCAGCTCCCTCCCTCTACAGGACCCTCCACCCCTCTCCGGTGGGGCTGCCAGGGTGGCACAGATGTGAGGGCATTTAGCTGTGATTCCAGGTGGCAGCTCTAGAAATTTCTCCCACGTTGTCCGTGAGTCTCTTTCACTTCTCATCTGCCCACTCAAAGCACAAACGTCCTGACCCACCCTTTTAGTCCTGGGCTTTTCGGGCACGTTGCCAAACATCTGCTACATGGGGGACCCTCTTTTTTATGTGTACTGGAAATATCATCCCCTGAATGACTGCAGACCTGGCCTGTACTGGAGTATGTGACCTGTCTGGGAAAACACTCTCACATATTACCAAATCCTGAGCCATCTAATCCCCTTAGCTGAAAATGAGCTGAACCAAATTAATTTAAATGGGTTAACACAAGCTGCTCCGTTCATATCAAATCCATTACTCTGTCTTGGAACTATGTGTAACAACAACAAAATACCTGGACTTGTAATTTTTATCAAAGTGACAACAAGAAGGCGTTTTCCTTTTTTTCCCTTGTTTTTAATTTTTAATAGTTAGTCACACCTCCTCATCACTGTTTACGGACTCTTGTCTTTAAAGGATAGCACAGCTTCTAACTCCTGGATTGAATCCAGTTGGACATGCACAGCATGTGGGGGGAAAAAGAAAAAAAAACAAGATGGCCATGTCAGGACATAATAGACTTGCACAAATATTGAAACCAAGGCTGGTAAATCTAGGGGCAGCAGAGGAGAGCCTTGCTTTGGCTCCTTTGCCATACCTTCATTAGATGTTTTGTGATGCTGGATGTGGTTCTTCATCCCTCAACACAGCACAAAGTTAATAGCTGGGGTCTCCAAGGGAGAGAAGATCACTCCTTTCTCGTTACTTTTGTCAAGTCCTCTCTCAGTGCCCACCTTACCCTTTCTGACACAGCCTGCTATTAGGGCTTTTGCTAACGCCGACTTCAGATGCCTCCCACCATCACTTCCCCATATGGCACACCCGGTTCTTTCCTCACTCCATGAAGGGCACATGGCCCCTTGGCTCAGCTCAGAGACAGAGCTTTGGGGTTGCATGATGCCCAAGGCTTGTGCTCCATGACAGGACAATTTACAGTGTAAGCATTGAAAAAACAGGAGTGAGTCAGGCCTGAAAATATCATGACATTCACATTAAAATCAGGAGTCTGCATTAGAAACCACGAGAAGCAAAGCACACACACAAACAAGCCTCCTCCTTTCCGAATGTTATACATGGGATTACATGTTTTCATCACCCAGTTTTGGAGTCTCTTAGATGTGCCTTGTTCAGGTTGCTCCGCTCTTTCTGCACAGCCTCAAGACAAAGAAATTCTTACAAAATTCAGTGATGACTCAGAACTGAAAGAGTTTTGTAGGAAGAAGATTTCGAGTTTGTAAGCTGGTCACTTTTGAAAGATTGATTCTTGCGCTGGTGCGTCCATCATTTCAGTAATGATTGATTTCCAGAAATGTCCTGGAAACTCAGCAGGACAGAAGTTACTGGGTTACCTTTTACCCCAGCACTATTAAGAGATAGAACTAACTGCCATTTTTTCACCAAGATAATTGCTTTCACTCAGGAAGCATGGATGAGCGAATCTTGCAGAGCTTTTACATATATATTCATCTCCAGCAATTCATCAACATAATAATCACACATTATTAACTTGAGTACTCATCTTTTTTTTTTCTCTAGCTTCAAATACTAGCAAGGAGCTGGTGTGCAATAGGGAAGAAAAACATGTAGGGGAGCTTGTGATGAATGTTCTATTTTTGCTGTGAAAGGAGGATAAGAAGAAAAAATTCAGCTCATAGCCTACCCTCTTCCTCTCTTTCTAAAATTTCCTACCAAGCTGAGACCCTTCCCCAGAGGCCATCAGATTGAGCTTTCCTGCAGACCCTCTCCCAGCTGGAGGAGGTTCCCTTCTTCAGGAGACAATGTCCCACCTGTAACCTGGGTGGCCTCCTCTCCTGGTGTGGCAGCCTCTGATGTTACACCCAGAGCTTTGCCACCTGCAATGGGCAACTCTCTTCTTTTTGCATCCCCTATTGAACTGCCTGGTGCAGTCCCCAAACCTGGCCTTTCCCACAGCACAAGTTTCCCCCCAACCTGGAGGATTCATCTGCTGTGGTCTCACTAATGCAAAACACCTTGAAGAAAGGAATCTGCAGGTGGGTTGGCTCACTGCAGACAATGTGTAAGAGAAGAGGAGGAAGAACACCAGGAACACCTCAGCCTGGTAGGTGAGGACATGTGTTTGGAAAGATTTGCTCGTCAGAAAACCCATCCTGGTTCTACAGCACAGCTGCTGTTACAACCTGTGAAAGAGGGAGTCTTGGTCCCAAATGCAAGCACAGGATGATAAACTGCCATAGGAACCAAGTAAGGCGTATTGCTTCTGGGTCATTGCTCTTGGTAGGGCTTGGTCTGCATAGCAGGTAAGGGCCTATCACAGCTTTTTAGGCTGAAATGACCCTGTGGGCTCAGAGAGCTGGGACAGGGAAAGCTCTTGTGTCTCTCCTTGCTGACAGCCCATGTAGAGATTCATTAGAGAAGCACAAGAGAAGCAAAGGTTGGAACAAGTGCAACAGCTAGGATCCCCTTCCCGCATTTTCCACCAGTTTTCTGTGTCATCCCCAACAAGCTTCCCCCTCTTGATGTCCCCTGGATGTGAAGTGGATGTAACAGTGGCCCATCATCCCACAGGTAGTGGGGGAGATTTGTTAGTCAATGTTTGTACAGCACAGGAGCCTTGCTGCTATCTGTCACGCAGAGCCGTAATACTACCCGAGAACAAATTATATTCGTGCATAATCAAAATCACATTCAGCTCAGCCTTGATTCGAGAATCCTTTTTGGCTGGTGATGATGTCCAGAGCAGAGAGAGCACAGCTTGATTTCCAGAGCCCAGGCTGAGCTGGCAGAGCTGGCAGGTAGAAATATCTTGTTTTGACTGGTAAACTGAGCAAGTTTGACATGGAAACCACTGAGGGAGAATAAATATGGAACAACAAGATGTAATTTTTACAGAGGCTCTTTTCCAACTATAACTGTACTCGGAGCCATCCCAGATTTGAACTAAGAGGTCCTGAGGTCTGGGGAGGGAAATTCAAGCCATGGCAGGTTTGGCTGAGGCTCACCCCTGTCACAGGCCCAGGCACCTGTAAATGTACAATTACTGAACAGCATTATTCCTGCAGGACTGCAGACAGGAGAAACAGTAAGGTGAAGGGGGAAAGATCCGAGATGAAAACGAGTTTTCAGCTCTGACAGAGAACCAAGGATAAATGCCAGAAGCAGAAGAATAGCCTATAGGAACTGCATGATCAGTGTTCTCCAAACTAGCCTGAAATTCATACCCTGCTCAAAGCAAACAGCGGCAATCCTACAGCCCGGGAGGAATGGCTGATGGAGAAGAGCTCTGTTTCTTTCCATTTAATGGGAACAGGATCATGCAATGAATCTCCAGGATACCTGTTTATTTCAGTGATCTGTTTGTGCTATAGGGCTCCACCGTCCAACATTTCTCTTCCTCACATACGTGATGTGCATTCCTTCAATGGGTTTTATGCTGTCATTAAGGACATCATTTGTCTTGTCCACATATCTAGCCATGTTTTAACAAGTGCATGATATTTCACATAAAATATCAAGATATAAATAGACATTTAACAAACCCCACCAAGGGCTATCTGCAAGAATGGATCTTACAGACTTCTGCACCAAACACTGTCACTACCGCTGAGGAACCATCTTACATCAGTGCAGCCTGACACTTTAGTAGCCTCCAACTTTATTTTCTTTGATGCAGACATAGGTGAGAAAAGTGACATGCACACACAGTCTGTCTTTCATGTAGCTGTAAAACTACAGAGCATTCCTTGGCTTTTATATTTCGTGCTATGTGGGATTAAAATATTTTTCTGCCTAACTGGGATATTGGGAGTCTTAGGAAATGAACAATGCAGATATGTAAAGCTGCTCTGATGAACAGCTCTAGGGCTGTGGAAATGTATTCTGAGTAATCAAAAGGACTTGTACTAATGGGTTTTACACTCTTTTTATATTTTGCTTTCAGTGGCAGTCCCTCAAAGGCAAGTTTACCAGCAGGAATAATCTCAGAAATGGTGACTGTTATGTAGATGTTTGTCAATGAGGAAGACAGGTCCAGGTGAGATGGCAAACATCCTCCAGACTGTCTATAAACAACAATCTGCTTTTAATCAGTTATTTAATTAAGAAGCATTGTAATTATTCTACTAATGAGTAACTTGGATGCATTGTATTTGGTCATAAAAAAATCTATGCCTAAGAAAAGAGGCAAAATTCATGAAACGTGCTATGTTAAAGCGATGATGACATCTTTCTTTTAGAGAGAGATCTCAGAGCCTCTTGCTAGCCACGGTGCGCTATTGTGAACTAACTCCAGGAGTGCTGGAAAGCGGCTGTGTCAGGGGCAGAGAGGAGCTGCAGGGACAGATTGCACCAGGCACGGGTGAAAAACAAAGGAGGGCAACTGGATGTGGTTATGAGACACAGGCTTGGGCACGAACGTGGGGGTCAACAGCTCCTGTGAACATATACTGGCTTAATGGATGACAGCAAGGCTTCATGTCTGGATACCAAACCCAGAAAACATTGCCTGGTGCTACCAAGCACAGCTCTAGGGCTGGCACATGGATTTCTTAGAAATCCAGATCCAATCTGACTCTGGGCTGAGGCTGACGGGAACTCGTCTTCATTCTTGCCTTCGTCACACCACCCAAAACTCCTTCGACTGCTCTGTGTTCAACCTTCCTGTCTCCGATGGAGGATAAAAAGGATCTTGTGGGGCCACCACATGAATGCCAAATACATTCAATGTGCAGCAAGAAGTTTGCAAGCTCTATCACACTGGAGGAAGGGATTGGTCTAATATTCTAAAATATTATTGCACTCAAAAAAAAATGCAAGGGAAAACAAAATGGATGAAAGCTAGGTGGAAGGATGCCCACTGCTAAATGGATGTTACCAAGCCAGTTCTTAATTAAACAGTCCATAGGATGCTTGTTCACTCCTATTCCTTCTTTGATAGAGGATGGATTTGCTCTGAGGATGATGCAAGGATTATATACGAGTGGATAGCACTGACAGTGGGGTCCCTGCCTGATCTGCTGAAGAAGCTGATAGCCTTGCAGTGACTGAGGGGGAGGCCTCCAGGAAAGGAAAGAAGATGTTTTGTGTAGCTGAGTCCTGTTCTCCAGGCCTGGATGTGTCACAGGAGTTCCTCTGTGTTCCTTCCTCTGCAAGTCACCTAAACCTCACAGGTTTTTGTGAACTCTGTGTGTCCTTCTCTCAGGGCGTTGGGGCTGAGCACTCACAGCTGTGGCTGAAATCAACAGGAGCTGTGCTTTGAACATGAGATGTGCTGACTGCTATGTTGATAAATATTCTGGAAAATCAGGGGCTTTTTGGCTGGGCACCCCACAAGAAAGATCAGCTCCATGTGTAAATGGTATCTCTCACATGCTCTGTAGAGGTGCTCAGGAGGAAAAGATTGTAGGACCTTGCCTCCTGATGCATCATCACAAGAGGACCAAATATAGATCCAGGGAGAAACCCTAATTCTGGCTTTTCTGAGGTCCTGAGTGTCTGACTTTACAGCCTCAAAGTCCTTTTCACAGCATGTATTTCCTATAAAAAGAGCAAAGTGAAAAAAAATAGAAATTCCATCATGTGGCAATGTGTTAACATCCACATATGTCCCAAGAAGGACAGGATCCTTTCATTTCCCGCCACTTCAGTTAATGAAGTAAGACACAACAGCAGGAGGTTGTCGTCTTCCTTCTGGATTAGCCCCAGAGAGGATGCAACTCATGGTCTGGAGCCAGAAGTCACCTAAGTGGGGGAGGAGGTGAGGTCTGCATAGCCGCAGCCAGTTTTACTGACCAAGAACATCCTTTCCTTAACATCTTTTTTCTCAGGAAGGAGAGTGGGACTACTGGCAGCCCTGGTGGTGTATCCACCTTTCCAGGGGGCCCAAGTGACGCCACAGATTTCTACAGACAGCTTCTGCCTCTAATTACTCCTTCCCCATATCTGATCCGTGTTCACCCCTCTGCTTTCAAATCCTCTGCCCTGCTGGGGTTTAGGGAAGGGAGGGTGATATTTCCCACTGTAGTAAGACTCTGTGAAATACGATGTGTCAAGTTAACTCTGTGTCCAGCTTTGGGCAATTTCTCCTGCAGACAGTGAGAAGATGGCCCTGGTGGGAGAGGAGAGCCTTCCTGTGAAGTCTCAATTCCCTGCCCCAAAGCGTGCAAAAGAGTTGGCTCAAGGCATCTCAGATTGAAATTGAATTTCTCCGCTCTAAGATTTCAACAGTTTTGCCTCGGAATTGGAGGCGAAGAGAGCTGAAGAGCTGAGAACTAAGCCCTAGAAATGTAGGTTAGCAGCTCCTGCTGCCCCTTGGGGCAAGACCCCCAGGACCAGCACCCACCCCCATACTGAGCTGCCCCCTTCCCAGCCCCTCTCCTGCAGCAGCTCCACAGCTCTGGGATGCTGCACCAGCACAGGAGGGGGCGAAACCATGATGCTTGTGCCAGCTGGGTCACTGGTGGCACTGGGCATCCACCTGCTACACACACACCCAGGCCAGCACTGCTGGAGGGGCTGCCAGTTTCACCCCTTGACATTTTAGGAGAGGGAGAAAAAACCCCAGCACGTATGTGTGTCAGCTTATTCTCGGAATTTTCTGAATCATTTTGTCTAAGAAGATTCACCCCTCCCCTTCAAAAAGTCAAAAGCAAGCTAACTGCATGGAAAAAACACAGCCACCGTGGCTGAACCTTATACGAGGCGGAAAACATTCTCAGGAAGCCTTAACAATGTGCAATACCACCAGCCTTGACTACGTAAGAAACCATGTTCCCATTTCTCCCAGTACAGAGAGCCACCAATATCAGCTGTTTCCCAGCCACACAGGGCTGGTGGGTCAGGGCTCAGACCTCCCCCTCCGTCTCTGTTGCATTCATGCCAGCCGATGCAGCCGCTCAGCCTGCCAGCCCCACCGGTTTCGGAGCTCTGAAGTACTGACGACGGTTCACTGCAACACTTTATGCATCAGCAATCATTTATTTTTACAATTCTGGGTTTCAAGTGCTGCTGTTACGCAGGGAAGGGCTGAGGATTTCATCCCCAGGTCCTCTGGATTTGGGGTGGCCTCTGAAGAAGAAACGCTGGGGAACCAGCGGGATGTGGGGACAGGATGGGTCCCCCAGAGGGTACAGGTGGGATGAAGCAGAGAGGGGCTGAGGGAAGGAGGGTCTGGGGAGAGAAAGGAGGGAGGACAAGATAAGATACCGCAGCTAAGGGGGGGTTGGGTGTCAGATAAGCAGTGTGAGAATGGGTGAGGAAGGTGACAAGAGCTGGGAAGTCAGGTCCACAGCCCAGAGCAGATGAAGAGCAGGACATGGCCCCTTTCAATCCAAGACACCCTAAATGCTAATTCTCCCTCAGGAATTTTGAATTAAAAGTGGGGCAGGGAAAGATGCTGGATCCACAGGCATGAAAACTTAGGATTTACTGCATAATCCTGAGAGCTTCCCAGTCATTCCTTTTTTTCACCAGGCGTTTTTAGACACTGTGCACAACCCCCAGGAGGAACACCAGGAACTCTGCACTGTAGGTGGGCTGCAGGCAAAAAAGCAGAGAATGCCCTCACCTTGCTTTTGGCTAACAACATCTGTAAACGATGCTGTGAAACCATAAAGGGTCCCCTTCTGAGAAGCAGAGACATCTGCTTGAAACTCTTGCAAACTTTTGGACTGGAAATGTTGCACCAACAGAGAGCAGCTGAGTCACTGAGCAAAAATGGGATCCTCCTGCCATTCCTTCATTGCCTTCTCTACCCTGGGGCAACACTTCATTCGCTTTCTTTTTTGCATTCTTTTTTTTTTTCCCTTTTCCTCCTATGGAACTAATGCTTCTGAAAGCAAGTGCCTAAGAGCACTTACAAGAAGCAGGATGCTGCTCTGAAAGCTCTCTCTCTCTGCCGTAACCCATGGACCTGCAACGCTTCCCAGACCCAATCTGCAGCATCCCCTGCTCATCCAGTACTGAACAGCGAGCATCCTGGTGGCCTTACTGTGCTTGTGATATATCCACCGAACATTCCCCTCCCATGCTGTCCATCCCTCGAGCCAGAGGCAGCTGGATGAAACCCACCTCTGATCTGATCTCACTGATACGCTGCCGTGCTCCCGCAGAGCTGAGCAGGCTCCCCAGCACACCGGGACGAAAGACTTTTGCTCTCTATCGTTGCTGATCTTGCAGTAGCATGACAGAGATCTCCCTTTTCAGCAGGCTGAGAGGCTTGGGTGGATCTTCCTCTTACCCCGAAAAGACCTCCACAATCCTGGCCAAATCCCTTAGCCCTGCTTTGCCCCTGCTCTGTCAGTCCCAGGCCATCTCCTTGTTCAGCCCATGAAAATCAGGCTTTGTGGTCCCTACATGTCCCATCCTGCCACTGTCCCACACCTCTCCAACACAGTGTCACATGCCAGGGCTTGAGAGACTGTGCCTGAGGACTGTCCAGGGCTCCCCAGGCTGTAAGGGTTTATCACCTGTGCCCCAAGGTACCACCTGGCTCTTCAACACCAGTCCCTCCACCTCACCTAGTGCTCAACCCCTTCCTGAGTCGGGACAGCTTTCCGGAGAAGTTGCCTCCAGATTTTTCCATCACCTCCACACAGCTCCAACTATCCCCCTTTCTCCCACACGTCCCCCCCATTCAGCCCAGCTCCCCAGATGAGCACGTTGCCACGGCACCACCCCTGAGAGCCGACCTGCTCATCAGCCTAATGGGTTTGCAAGGGGGTGGGGGAGAGGGGAGGAGAGTGAGTGGCTGACGCTTCTCAGCCGCTCAGCTCGGCCCAGAGCTAACGAGGCATCTCAAAATTAAAAAGTGAACTGCAATCCCCAGCAGGCCTGTCCTCCTTTTGGCATTAGTCGGAGTTCTCTTTCTCTCTCAAAAAAAAATTAAAAAAAAAAAGAAAATAAAAGAGGGCTGGGGAGCCTTGAGTTGCATTTGGAGCCACTAAAGCACCACATCCTGAGGTGCAAGACCTGCATGGCCATGGCAAGGAGCACAAACGGTACATGGGAAGAGGCCCTTCCAGTGTCTCTGTAGCCAAAGGTCTCCAGGTTCTTCCTGCTCCACCGGCAGCAACCGTGGGTGCATGGAGGAGGCACCCCAGAGTGGGGAGGTGGTACCCTGCCCTCACAACTAAGCGGGTGGGGAGAGGGCAGGGGTGATGGCCACCAGGCACTGGTGTGGGGGGAGGATGGAAAGAAGGAAACAACACTCCTGTGGGAGGAAGTTATGGGGAAAGCAAGCAGGAAAAGAGCGGAGGAGGGAGGAAGGGAAGGCAGCCTGGCTTATCGCTTTTGTGGGTTTCATTTCTCATGTGGCAATCTGTCTGGGAAGTGATTTTCTGTGCCCAGCACCATCTGCTCTGACCTTCCTGCCCCTAATACCCTTATCCTTGAGCCGCAGAAGGCGGAGGGCTCTGGCTTGTAGAAGTGTTCTCCAGCTCACCCTGGGTCACAGGCAACAGAGTGGCAGATGCTCCAGTCCTCTCCATCCTTTCCACTCCTCCTGCGGGCAGCTGCCTGTCCAGCCAGATCCCTTGGTCACTGGTGGGACAGCCCTAAGACAGCCTCATGCCCTTCCTCCAGGGCACATGGCTTCAAGCAGGACTTGCCACCCCTCAGAGATGCTCTCCTGGCCATTCACAGCTCACCCTGACTGGTCTTCCAGGGGTGAAGGTACAAATTGGTTAAGAGAATCATAGAATCATAGAATCATAGAATCATAGAATCATAGAATCATAGAATCATTATGGTTGGAAAAGACCTTTAAAGTCATCAAGTCCAACCAGGCCCACCTCTAAACCATGTCTCTGAACACCTTATCTAGATGGTTTTAAAATACATCCAACGATGGTGATTCAAGCGCTTCCCCGGGCATCCTGTGCCAGTCTTTGATAACTCTTCCAGTGTAGAAGTTTTTCCTAATGTCCAACCTAAACCTGACGTAACTAGATGGCATTTCCTTTTGTCCTATTGGCTGTAAGTTGTGGAAGAGACCAAAACACATCTGTCTACAACCTTCTTTCAAGCAGTTGTAGAGAGCGATGAGGTCTCCTCTCAGCCTCATTTTCTTCAGACTAAGCAACTCCAAGTCCCTCAGTCACTCCTCATAAGACTTGTTCTTGAGATCCTTCACCAGCTTTATTACCCTTCTTTGGACCCGCTCCAGCACCTCGATGTCTTTCTTATCCTGCTGTGCCCAGAACTGAGCACAATATTTGAGGTGCAGCCTCATCAGAGCTGAGTACAGGGGTTTGTAACACTAATGATCTCCAGCTTTCAGACTCGCCTCTCAGCCCACCTTTCCCTCAACTGTAAATGCTGCAGGGGCTATTTTGTCCAGATAAGCTTATCCTCAGGGGGATGAGGCTAAACATGCTGGGAGTTAGGGCATCCGTGCACGCCAAGCACCAATGGCACAGTCACCGGTGCTGCCAGCCAGGACTTCGCACTCGTGAAAAAAGTGAAGGACAAGAAAATACGAAAACCAACAGTGAAATGAGCGCAGGAAAAAGGGTTGCCATTGCCTTCCTATTTCTCTGCTTGAGGGAGGGAAAATGTGGTTTGTACTTGTGGAATTCAGAGTTAAGTCAAATAAAATGCAACGGTTGCCCCAAACCCATCCATTTTACAGTCAGGAAGGATGCAGTACCTGCCAAGCCCAGCCTGTGCACAGCACAGACCTGGCAGGGTCAGCAGCATCGCCTGCACCAAGCTCTGTGCTGCCTTGCCCAGGCTGAAGGAAGGAGTGGTCCACATCCTCGAAGGGGGAAGGCGGGAGGTGGGGGGGTGGCTGGATGCCCTGGGGGTCTGGCAGCAGAGCTGAGAAGTGGAACTGGGCTGCTAGACCTCCGGCCCCACGTCTCCGTGCTGCACCCCTCTGCTCTGAGCCGCCGCGGAGCCAGATCACCTACGGTTTTACTGTATCATCATCATCTCAATGGCTTACAAGATGGTTTTCTTGCAGTTTTTATGTCATCTCTGCAGTTCTCCCCCTCATAAAATGTGACTGCACCAATTCCTGTGTTTGGGCCATGTCATGCTTTCCAGATAGAGCCTTTAAATGAAATCCAGCCATGTTCAAAGGAGAGAATAGAGAAGGGGAACCCCCATTTCCTTGCAGAGCACTGCAAGCCTCTCTGAAGCTGTTCCCCACTGTACTGAAGTGACCTCCCAGATGCGCCTGAGCACTCATGGAGCTCATGGAGGGACAAGCACTTCCCCAACCTCAGAGTCCTCCCTGAGGCCAGGGTCCAGCAGCATTTGGTGCTGCTGCCTGAAAGCCCCTGTTCCACCCTGGGGTAGGGCATGGTGGTGAAGGCAACGGAGACGCTGTGTGTGGGGAGGAAAGGCAGTCTCTCCTGAAGGGTAAGGGGGCAGATTTGCGTGAGGTGCAGGAAATCAGAGGTTTTAGGGAGAGATGGATTCATTCATGTGGTCATGGGAAACTGGAATGTACTGGGGTGACTTCCACCCCCAGCTTCCACCCCTAGCTTCAAAAAATACTGGATCAGACCCCCTGGGGGAAAATTCCTCCCTTGTATCACCATGGAATTGGCTTTGGCATCTCTCCATCTCAAGAGCACGAGCATGAATCTGCTTCCCAGCAGTCCTCTGGAGAAGGACATCTCGATGTGGTTTCTCTCCTCCTGTAGGCTGAAGATCCCCCAATCCCACACATCTCCTCATGAGGAGGAAATAGCATTGCCCAGAAAAGACTGAAAACAGCCAAGCTTGGCAGGCTGAATCCGAAAGTCCTCCAAATCCCCTCCCTGTGCAGTCAGCTGTGGTTCACCACTGCCTGCTCCTCTGCAATAGAAAGACCTCAACTGTACCCAGGAGTAAGACAGTACCCAAGGATTATTTCATATTTCATCTCCACCAGGATGACAAAGAGAAGGCCCTTTCTATTCTCCTTTTTTGCTCACAGGACACAAGAGAGGAAATGCAGATCCTTGCAACTCCTACTCAACACCAGCCAGGCCACCAACTCCCTAGGGAATATTTTATCCCATATTGTTGCTGAGGCAGACCAACAGCCTGCCAAAGATCACCCCAAACCCCTGCGTGGGAAAGAACTCAAATATCTGGCAATGGGAGCAGAAGAGGAAGAATGACCTGCTGTTTACGATGGAGGAAAGTTTGGAGTAGAGGAAGAGCAAAGTGTCTCTGTACCACTAAAATGCCCCCAGAAACATCACAACATCGACAACCCAAATATCTGCAGAAAAACCTTGTGGTGGGAAAGAGGAGCCAGTAAGGGGGAGACCAAGAGGCAAGAAAGAAACATGAGGAAGATGGCAAGAAGGGAATGATGGCTAGTAAAGAGTGGAGTATTGGAGACATCAGGTGGGAGCATTTTGTGAGGTCAGTGTGTTCTGTGAGCAGCCAAGTTGGCACCATGGACACGCAACAGCTCCCATGCCCTGCTCCCCGCGACTGGTTGTCACCGTACCTCCAAAGTCAGGCCTGAGGCGGACGTCATAGCCCTTCAGCAGTTTGTCCACGATTTCTTTCACCACAGAAATATTCCCAGTGGATGGGCTGAAAGACAAAAGAAGAGAGTCCTTGTCATGCCATGAGTGCCACCAGTCGTCTGAGCAGAGGTCCTGGCCAAGCAGCACCGCTGCAGCATCCCTCACCTTCCACAGCACCAAAGCACCTCTGTGTACTACAGACACCCCAACCATGAGCACAGCCTCCTTGATTCCTTTCTCACTCGTATTTTTGTCTCCCTGGAACAGCTCTCAGCCACCAACCTGCTCATGAGTCCTGGTAGGGGTCCTAAGTAATCTTGGGGGCTGGCACAGGAATTTCCAACCGTATTTTGGCTCCTCTGCTGCAGCTCACCCTAACTCCTGGGTACCCCAAACTCCATCGCACCATGCTCCTGCCTGGTCTGTGCCTGCATCCCAGTGGTCTCGCCAGGCTGGTGCCACACCCCAACACAGGAATCTCTCACCATGCACACCCTTACCCTGGCCATTGACCTGCACACTAGGGGTGCCCCACTGTGTCCTGCCCATAGGTGGGTGCACACAGGCAAGCAGAAATTGTCCTTTCTGCTCCACTAAGGCATGCACGGGGCGTCTGTAGTCTCTGTGTTGCTGGGCTCACTCCCCTTACCCTGCCACACTGGGCACTTGCTCCCTGTCTCACACTGCACGTCACGGACCTGTCACGCACTGAGGTCCCTTCCACACAAGCTCCCTCCCCAGCAGGCACCCCGCACTGTCACCCACACCAGAGCAACCTCTGCTTCCCAGTGCACCCAGATATTTCTTCATATTGTGGAAGTAAGGATAAAAACAGCGCTGCTTTGTCCTGTGGCCTCAACATACAGCTGCTCTTTGGCATGTAAGAATTCATTTGCTGTCACTCAGCATCACTGTGATTTCTTAGCAACGTAGATTAAGAGACAGAGGCTGGGAAGAGAGTCCATCTTTCCTTCTGTGTGCCAGGGCAGCGATCCTTTCCCTCCCAACCCTCTGACCTGAACACAGGGCGGGCAACCATCCTCCTTAACTAACTCCGATGCTGCCCCTCCATCCATTTCAGCAAGAAGAGATCTCCATCTAAAACCAGCCCAAGAGCCAAAGCAAAACAGAAGGTGGGAAACTAGAAAGCAGAAGATGCTAAAAATATGGAAGCTGTTCACTGCTACGGGGTTTATAGGTTTTTCTGCCCAAATACCCAGCCTCTGTGCCACCCTCGTCCCCTGCTCTGCATGAGAATAGAGACCCTGCCAGTGACAACTGCTGCTCTTTGCAGTCACCAACAACTGCATGTCTCCCTGTCAACACCACCTCCCACATCCATCCAAGTCAAGCTGGAGAGCTGCACCACAGCACTACCTCCGCCAGCCAGCCCCATGCCTCACTGGACACTGGGGTTTGCGCTGACATGTCCGTGTGTCTGCACACACCCACAGACAGACAAACACACTCTCCTGACTGTACAGGGAGTGTACAGGCTCCCTACCTGTGCACACTGACATGCAGACACATGAAATGACTGGAGCTCAAGGATACAGTTGTGAAACGTGCACAGACGTGCCTGTGTGTATGTGTGTGACCACCTCCAAGCCTGCGTGGAGTTGACTGTGGGTGCAGATCTTGTTCCATTGGGTTACGATGGGACACTGGGCTGTGGACATGATTTATGCAGAAGTACAGAAACGAGCATTAGTGGGTGCCTGAGACTGGGTTCCCATGCTGCCAGAGTCTCTGTGCAGGTGTGGGTGGAGGCATGTGGGACCACTAGGGTCCACTGGGCATG
Source organism: Apaloderma vittatum (assembly GCF_000703405.1). Lineage (NCBI taxonomy): Eukaryota > Metazoa > Chordata > Aves > Trogoniformes > Trogonidae > Apaloderma > Apaloderma vittatum. The sequence continues at coordinate 1,356 of NW_009723935.1, read as the reverse complement.
TGTTAAGGCTCTGGATGCACAAGCTATGTGTGTGCAGGAATTTCTCAGCCGAACAGGGACATGCAAATGTGAGAGAGCACACTTCCCAGGCCCAGCTTTGGTGCATGGACAAATTGTTCAGCCCTTGTGCTAAGGAGGGAAGTGTCTGAGCATTCCTGAGCATGCACCTTAGTGGGTACAGCTCTTCACTGCATTGCTTTAATCACTGTAGAAAGGCCAGAGAGGGGCACACAGGTGGATATTTTTATAATATCGTGTCTAGACTTGCAAGGTCCACTCACACCTGTGGATTTCTATGCGGTTATGTGAGGTTTTACAACAGGCTTTTGTATATATGCTCAATGTGAATTAATAGTGTGCACGGGCATTTGTTCATCTCTAGACAGTCATTCCTAGATACATAGATTTCCATATTTTTAATTTCCATATTCATAATATAGATACTATGTATTTCTCAAGGGATTTAGACACTTCTGCCTAGCTTCACACAGGATATAAGCCCAGGAAGCAATGTTGCATCCTTAATACAGGCAAGGAAATTGAGGCAGAAGCAGTAACCAATGTCCCAGGGGCCCTGAAGAAAGGGGCTGAATGGGAAGAGGGCTGTAGGGTCTCATGCTTCCTCATTAGCTACTAGTTGGCTCAATGAGGGCGTTAGCTGGCATCATGATTAAGGGCAAGGTCTCTCATCCTTCAGCATTCCTTTTGATCCAAAAAGCCGCATCCCTCGTGCTGAACAAGCAAGTTGAGTGTTTGCCCAGCTGTGGGCGAGCATTTGGCCAGCTGTGGGTGAGCAGCTGCGTGTAAGTGCTATTCCTGGCCAATGTGGGTCTGCATCCGCTTAGGGAGCACGTACATCCAGCCTGTGAACTGAATTTTCGAATACCGTGTCCCTGCCGCTGTGTGGGTGTTCGTGTGCTTTGCATATGCACTTGCAGCCAAACATCTACATATATGCACACCATGCTGCTGGCTGGGACGGGTGGGAGTAGCTGAAGGCTTGTGCACATGGGAGAGTGTTTTGTGTCAAGAGGTAGGCACAGATACACATAGGTGGATATCAGTCCTGGACATGAAGAGATATAAACACAAATGCAAGGACATGCCTGAGCAAAGGCTTTTGATACTGGCACCATTCTTTAAACATTTGCTCGGACGCTGCCTTCTAACCAAGCCTCTGTGTGTGCCCGTGCACAGCGGAACCCTGCATGAATGGCGTGGGGTAAGGTGGGCACGAATCTGCGCATGTGCATGTTTATAACTATGGGAACATAAATCTTGGTACATACAGATCTGCAAGCCTGTGCATGTGTGCGTCGGGAACGCGCTGCTGCTCGGTGTGCAGAGCTGAGCAGG
>NW_009723934.1:933-4614 GCF_000703405.1 Apaloderma vittatum | reverse complement strand
GGCTGTGCCTTGGAGCCGGCGTCCTCTGCGTTCGGAGGGGTTCGAAGCAGCGGGTTTAGCTAGGACTGTAGTTCTTAGCTGACATGTAGGAGAGGAATGTGTGCTAAACAACAGGCTTCTGTAAGGAGAGCTTATCTCTAAGGGCAGGATGCCCCAGGACTCCCAGTGCCACTGAAGTAATGCAGAACCGGCCTGGCCCAGCCTTGGGGGTGGATGGGGAGGTAATTGATTAAAGTTCACCAAAAGGACACTCCAGTGAACGCTATCGTGATGCGAGTAAACGACCACCAGAGAGCCCTGATGACCTGGGCATGTGGGAGTGGGTGGTAACCTATGACAGAGTTCTCATAAAACGATCATATTAGTAATTTCTCAGAAATATCATGAATACATATGTATAAGCTGCATATAAGCTATGCATCTGACTCTCTACGGCTCAAGGGATCTCCTGTGCGTCCAGCGCTGCAGTAAAGAATGTCTGCTTAATAGTCACCATGACTACCATAGAGTCTTGATTTATGGCTTTTCACAGCATTATTGCTGGCTCATGCTCAATTTTTCATCCACCAACATCCCCGGGTCCTTCTCTGCAGGGCTGCTCTCAATTCACTCATCATCCAGCCTGTATTTGTGCTTGGGATTGCTCTGACCCAGCTGCAGGGTGGCTCCCACTAGGGAAGCTGGTTATGGCTGCTGTGCAGGCCTCACATCCATTGTGGCTATAGCCATGTGCCTCCCCTGGGGCTCAAGTTGTTAGTGAGGCTCTTCCTGCTACAGCTGCCCTCCAGCAGCCCCACCGCAGTGCTCCCTTGCATGACGTGAGGAAGGCATTGTGGTGCAGAGAGGCAGCAGAGGAGAAGGAACCGCTTGTTCCAGTCATGGCCGCTCATGTGAGGTCAGTAGCTCAGCTTCTGGCCCTGCTGAGCCTAATGGTGAAGAAGCCTGCCGGGCTCCTTATTCCCTGCTGAGGAGGTGGGAGGCATTACCTTCCCTTTAACAAAGGCATTCTGGAGCTGTTCTTAAACCTCCTGAGCAGAGTTTGACCTGCTGTTGGTTCTCATGCCACCTACATTCCAACTCACCATGGGTGCCCCAGATTTTAGGCTCTGGTCAGCCCCCTCGTGCAGACAGGCAGCTGAAGCATTCATACATTGGCATCCACCAACATTTTCAAGGGAGACACATACAGCAGGTGTGCAGTACACAATTTTTAAGAAAACTCAGCACGAAGCAGACTCATCCAAAGTATTTTTTAAAAAATCTCAAAAAAGGAATGAGGAGGGCCTTTGATTAACAAGTGTTAGACAGAATTTTCAAATGGATTTGAGCACACTAACGTGTTTTGGTGCTACCTCATAATAAGAACAAAGTAGTACTCTAAGACATAAAGGTCTCTAAAGGCTCCTGACTGGATTAATGTCAGAAATAAACAAGTAATGGTTCTTGCATTGTGTGTTGCCATAAACTAGAAACAAAGCATTAAGAAACACAAACTTACTTAATTGCAAGAAATTCTAAAGAATAAAGGTTGTCCAGCCACTGCTGCTTTAAATAACTAGATAGGAAATGTTTTTAAAACCTGCTATTTGCCTGGTAACATTCCCTAATTATTTTACAAAATTGGACCTACACTATAATCCATGTTCACAAAACATGAAAACAGTTGTAACAAAGCAGCTTTCTGAACAACTTTTTTATCTGGTTTGGGAAGTCGAAGTGTCACAATTCTCCTTCTGAAAAAAAAAAATTATATTTTGGTAAGGAGTTCAAACAAACACGCCTATACATCTAATTAATACCAACATAGTAAACTAACACATAAGTTTGATACGTCATCATCCAATGGCTTCCTTTTAATAAAAAATAGTGCACAAGAAATGCTCGGTGCTGAGTTTATACTGCTTGTTTTATCCCTTTCTTAACATTCAAAAATCAAACAAAAGTAACTAAACCCAGCATTTTTGCAAATAACAAGTATTGATACCCAGGGCAGTTCCTAAAACAGGGCAGGTAAACCCATTCCTAAATACAACTGCTTTGAACAGCAGGCATCATTGTTGTTTTTCAAGATAGCCCTGTATCAAGCCTTGAACCCGAGACAGAATAATCTCATTGGAGCTGCTGCACTCTTCTGGGCCATATGGTGGGTCAATAGTTAATACCCCCGCGACACACAGCGTTCTTCCTGATTCACCTTGCTCCGTTACAGGGATGTGGTTTGTTTCTAGCCAAGTCTTCAAGTTGTTCTTCCTCTTTTCAAGTTCCTCTGGGATGTAGGCTTTGCTTTCTTCAGGCGAAAATATACAAGACAGCCGTTGCTTCATTTCATCATCCCCTTCTTTCAGTATTTTGACCTCATGGACAGCATGGCCCAAGACAACTGATATGGACACTTTTTCATTCTCCAGGAATGTTGCAAGGACAATACTGCCAAGGAAAGAAAAATGTATGAGTCACTGTACTTAGCTAAAAACTGAGGAACATAGGCAAAGATTCTTGGAGGTGAGTGCTCATTACCATCACCGTAACTCGGGTATTAAGGCAGTATCAGGTACCCAGCTTTTTTTTTTTTTTGGAAAAGCATGCTGCTATACCCTTGAATTCAAATACTGAAAATTTGGGGCTTTACAGGTAACTTCTGGCCTTGAATTTGAAACTACTCTAGACACTATCAAGCAGAATGTTATTTTAAAAAATGAAAGTGTACATTAAAATCTGGGCTGGGAATCTAAATATTTTTGTGCCACTTTCCCAGCCTTGCTGAAGTACCTTAAGCCTTCCAACATTCAAAACCAATTATACCTTCATACACTCAGCACTTCAAATGCTGAAGGCAATGGTAGCAGGTAACAACATCAGAACCTTTTAATGAATGACAAATTATTTGTATTAACTTATTGATCGTTACAAAAAGAGTATTTTTTTTATATGAGTGTTGCTACTTTCTTAACTGAAAGCTGTAGCTTGAGTATTACAATGGGAACACACCATAGCCCGTTCAGGCTCACGTTCTAGCAGCCTAGTCTTTTCCCAAAGGCACTTATATCCCAGACGTCCTAAAATACGGGTAGGAAGGCAGCTTATTATATATCTAGGACCTGTTTCCCATATATCAACAAAGAGGATCCAAAATCACTCTCTTCCTCTTGTGGAAAGAAAAATGGCAGAATTTGATGCAAGCACTTTGTTGCCACCATTAGTGGAAATTACGATTGCTGGGAAATATGCAATGAAATATGCCTTGATTTTAGCCTGGGCCATGCCCAGAATCACTCATCTGCATGCAGCTTCCCTGTCAAAATGATAACCAACTCCAAAAGAAAATTAGCGAATCAGAGCTACTCTAGAGTTGAAGCAAAAATCAATTCTCTGAAATATATGAAAGCTGGATGCTTTAGTTTCTAGCCTCTGCCTAGTGCTTATATGGGACAAGCTCACAATCAGAAAGCTATGAAAAAGCTCTGGCAGCAAAAAGCCAATTTTTTCCCTGGTGTGTTCTGCCTTTCAAACCCTGTTTTTGAGGTACTCACTTGAGATACTAGAGACCCACTTTCTGTGAATGACCTTGCTCCACAAGCAGCCACACCTCATGGGTCACTGGCCAGAGGGGAAAGCAGGTCATTTATGTGAGAACTCTGAAGAGAGGATAAGGATTTCAACACCTGAAGCATTAAAAACATT
>NW_009723934.1:0-902 GCF_000703405.1 Apaloderma vittatum | reverse complement strand
TCCTGCTCTCTTTGTGAAGCAGGGCTTGCTGTATGTGTATTTGTGAAGCAGTCCTAAACACGTGAGTATCATTTAAAGTAGTAATCTCAGGTCCACAAAAGTCAGCACGTATCCAGATATTGTCCATTGCACAAATGTATAAGTTCTTTAAAGAAGATTAACGTGGATTTAGATGAACTGGCTTCATCAACTAGAATATTGCTTTCTTAGGCCTTGCCACTTAAGGAAACAGGACACAGCCCTAACATGCAGGTTTTGCTCCAAGTAAGTTTGCTTCAGTCTTGGGGTCTTTTCTCTTCCTGAAAAACTTCTCTTAGCTTTACAGAAACAAAAGCTTTGGTACTTACCTGGCAGAAACAGGATCAACTGTTAAGACCCACCCTTCATATTCATGTTTCTCAATTGCAGCAACTTTCACCATTTTGTTCACATAAATTTCCCAGTCTAGAGGGCTCTTCCTCTGCCAGTCGTTCATATTTCTTACATCCAGAACCTAGAAAATAGCCAGAACAGTTAGCAGAAGCAATGAATTCTTTTACTTTGCCTTTCATATCAGAACTGAGTTTACCTCCTGGTGAAGATCCTCCATTTGTCTTAAGCACAATTTGCTTTTTTTAAAAGCAAACAATCCCACAAGTGGTTTGAATATTGCTACAGATCTGTAATTTCCCACACGCTTTTTAAAGCAAAGCCTCAAAAATCACTGTTCTCATTTAACATTTTTCCCTTGCGTTTTACATTCCATTTATTGTCCTGCCCTCTTACAGAACCTCCAGGATCCCCGTCCCTTGAGGGCAGAAGCTTTGCTCTGCGTACTGGCACATCCCTGGTGCCCGAGGCCCTCCGCTGCCTGTGGATGACCACTACCGATCCCAAACTCGGTTCCACCCGCGCCTCCTACG
>NW_009723933.1:10231-25507 GCF_000703405.1 Apaloderma vittatum | reverse complement strand
GCTGCTCTATAATTAGGCTGTGTCTTCACCGCCAGGAATGGCTTTCAGCGTAAGATAAATAATACGTGTTTGCGTTCCGGCAGCGGAACTTGCATGAATTTTTTTAACTATGCTGTAGCCATGTGTACCCCGTAGTCAGCCAGGTTTGTCTTCCAGAAATAGGGAAGGGTAAGATGCTTTAGTGTCCTGTGAGATGAGGCAATAGAGAGCCTGTGTGTCAACGTGGCTGGGCTCCCTTCTGGGACAACTGAAGCTCTTTCTTTTTGGGGGGAATCTGGCGGAGGAATGACACAACACGCACAGGAACCCCAGCAAAGCACTGACTTAGGCATACGTGGCTAGTTGGAGACAGCATGTCTCCAGAGGCTCACAAGATGTAGAGAGCATCACAAAGGTGCCGAGGGTGGGATGGTTGTAGTAACAATCCACTGGCTAAGTTAGACGCTGTGGTGCGGTGGCATTTGTCCTCTCTCTGCATAAAGTATCTAGAGATGGAACAAATGCTTCTAGGCGGTGCCTGGCCCAGCTCTGCACTGCGCAGTGCTGACACAGTAGGACTCCCAGCAATCTACTCCTTTTTCTGGCCACTTCTGTGGGCACAGCAGTCGCGGTAGCACAGCTGGAGGGTTTTCCGCAGCTCCCCCTGGTTGACTTTAGGGACTGGGCTAGGGTCAGCCGTGGGGACATTGGATGGAAAACCTTTCACCACAAGATCAGGTGTAGGGTTGAGCAAGATCTAGGTGGGTGTAGAGCAGAGGTGACTTTGGCCATTTTAGCAGGAGGCTGACGGTGAGGTAGAGCCCCTCGGGCAGTGTGCAGTGCCAGCTTGGGAGCTCTTGTTCAACGGGCTCTTGCTCCCATTGATCCCCAAGGAGGGAGCCCCGCGCTTGTCGTGCGTGGCCCTTTCTGCTCTCCAAGGAGAGCGTCCGACCCGTCCTGTTTCTGGAGCCTAGCTGCATCTCCTCCCCTCCCCCTGCTCTGCAGTGTGGTTGGCTGCCGAGTGCCTGGGGCCTGCGCTTCTGCTAGAACTGAAGGGCAGCGCGGCAGACGCCGTGGGAGCCGCGCATCGCCGCAGCCTGCGCTTCTCCACGGCCCTGGGGCCTCCGGGAGTGCCAACGCTGGACAAGCCGCTGCAGGCAGCCAGGTACCGCTCCTCTGCAGTGTGGGGTGGGGGAGGATTCCCATCTGGTGACTTGAAACGGGCAGGGTGCCCAGCCGTCCTGTAACAAAGGGCTGCTTTCAAGTGCGATTTCGGGCAGAGCCGATGAAAACTCTTTTTTTTTTCCTTGGGAAGCTTACGGTTAAGCAGGTGGACACAGAATTTCTCTGTGGTGGTACTGAGGAGCGATGAAGGGGTTTCCCTGGCTTGCTTGTCCCTCCCAAGGATACACGGCGGGCGTGCCTCCCCGCTGCCAGACAAAGCCGGAGAAACGATGATGGAGGCAGCTCCTAGCATACAGCAACGGCTCTCAAACTTTCAGAGCCTTGTTTGCCCCTAGACCTTCCTCCTGTTAATAAACTGCTTTCTAAGCTGTTCTGAAGTGGAGGTGCACCCTACCGAAGGTGGGGGGCGGGAGGGGGGACACAATTACTGGTATGCCTCTGGGAGGGAGAGGATGCGGCTGGAAGGAGGAGGAGGTGTCTGAAAGAAGGGCTGGGGGATGGCGTTGCGGCAGAATGCTCTGGCCAGGCAGCCGGGAAAAATTTGCACAATGGTGGGAGGCAGCGGCACATTACCAGCAACTGCAGGCTTCCCCGCGTCTGGCACTCCCTTGCGGCTCCATGCTAGGGTCTCCTCTAGTGCCCTTGGTCTCCTGCCTTCCTTGCCACCTTGGAGATGTGGAAAGCACCAGCCTCTGCGTGAGGAGGAGGAGGGTGGCGTTCAGCACACATCGGGTCAAAGATCTGGCCAGCTCAGACACAGGGTAAATAAACACGGGTGAGCTTCACTGTAATTGGCAGAAGGAGCAGGAAGCAATCATCTCTTGTGCTGTTTTAGAGGAATATCCAGGTAGGAACAACAGCATTAACCCATTAAATGGCTGGGAGGTTGGATTAGATGACCTCTAAGGTCCCTTCCAACCTAGACCATTCTGTGATTCTGTGAAATACCAAAATGGCTCTTAGGGTACAAAGGACATGTGGCAAGTTTTTGACCTTGGCAGAGTTGCTGGATAAAGCTTTGATTTACTAGGAAAGAGCCACGTAGATTCTGCAAGAACTCCAGCTGGTCGGGAGAGATCTTTTGCTTATTATGCAGGTAGAGCTTTGTCTCTGTAGGTTTGCTGACTGCCTTGTTAGGGGTTAGGAGACCTATTTGCTCCTGGAAATAATAGAGCAGACTTGTCTTTGCGGGTGCCCCAGGCACACCGTGGAGAGAGTGTGGGCACTCCAGAGCCCTTGGGGTTATGCAGAGTGTCGCCGGGGCGCTTGCTGGTCCCAGCTGCCTCCTGGCCATCTCCTGTACTCCTGAGGCACATCCAGTGCATAGCCCTCACATTAGACAGATGCCTGCAGAGGCACTGGCTCCTGGGAATTATTCTGCCTGCTTTAATACTGCTTCATGCTGTCAGGGCAAGGTAATGGCTCTTGATCTGTCTTTTGTAGAGCGAGACTCCCAATCAGATTCTGAAGCTAGGAAGAGATGCTTGTTCTGGCTTCATTCCAGCTGCTTAGCTCGCTCCGCTAGCCTGGAAACAGGTCTTAATGGTGTTCTGCTGTAGTCCCAGGCACAACAGATGCAGAATGGATTGGGTGAGCTGCTGCTGCAGACATAAGCAAGAGTTTAAAAACAAGGGTTTATCAGCTGATCTGGAGGTGCTAGCACAAGCTTGCTGGTGGGAGTGGTGAACACTGCTGTTCTGGTTCCAGTGGCCTGCTGGAAGGTGCATGTTTCCCTTGGCCAGATGGGGTTGTAAACAGAATGAACTGCAATAAGGACCAAAATAGCTTTATGCTAGTGGCACATGTCAGTGCTGTTTTGAGGTTGTTTGTTTTTTTGTTGTTATTTGTTCGGTTTGTTGTTTTGTTTTGTTTTGTTTTTAAACTCGTTGCCTCCAATGTCTGTATTCTTTGATCACTAATAAAGGAATAAGACCTTTCTGGTCTTGAAAGGAATGAGCTATATGATACAAAGCCATCCAGATCATCTCTTCTGTCTTCTTCTGAGCATGTATGTTTATTGAAACTGGGTGATGCTTTGGTAATGCAGCAGTGGCTTGCTCTGGTCAGTTGGAACAAACCTAGCAGCTTTTGACTTGCAATTTCCAGCTGTGGGCTGGTGTATGGGAGAGGAATAGGAGGCTCCCAGGTCCTTTCTGTAGTGATGTGAACCTGAGTCCTGTAGCCAAGTCCATGTAAAGCCAGTTTGCCATCACCTTGCCCTAGGTTTGATGAAGGTTATGTGTGTTTTCTGGTAGAGATTGTAGGTGGGGGGGAGCTGAAACTTCTGGGACAAGGAAGAGTAGTGCATGAAGGAGCTGCAGATCTAGGTCCTTAGTCCTAGTTAAAAGCTCCTCAGGCTCCTGCAGCCTGAGAGGTCGCACAGACTTTCCCAACACATGCCACTCAATATCTAGAAAAACCCTTGGAGCTTCACCCTCAGCTAGAGCTGGCATGTGTCAGCTGCTGCTGAGGGAAGCAATCCTGGCCTTGATCCCTGTCCAGGGGATGGGGAGAGCTGGGCTGTTTCCAACAGCACAGTTGACTTGTACTGAGTTACACAGGACCCTAAGGGAGCCTTTCTGGGCTTGGAGGTTGGCTTTAAAACTGTGTGCGGGGGTACGTGGCTGCTAAGGAGAGTCCTGGTTTTGGGCACGCTCGAAGGTGGGTGAGGCAGCTCGTTGCCTTCTCTTCCTGCTCTGCTGCTGGAGATGGATTGCATTGCCTCTCCTGCTGCGGGACAGAGGAACCCTGTCCCCAGGGAACCTGCTGAAAGGAGGCATGTGCTGAATTCCCTTCCTCTGGGTCAATTTTTAGTGCTGTTGTGCCTGGCTCCTTGGTCCTCAAGTGGTGTTCAGCAAAGGCAAATGTAATAAGGAGTTTATCTAAGGAATTCAGATAAAGATTTATTTTTTGTTTTTTAATTTCCTCCCTCTCCCCCATGAGGATGGCTAAGCCGTGGAACGGGGATCTGAAGATCTTCTGGGATCTTCATTTTGGGAGATACTCAGTCCTTGACTAGACACAGACACCTGACCAGATACCAGCTTTGAGTGAGGAGATGGACCAGAGAGCTCTAGGCACCCCTTCCATGTAATACAACAGCCAGAGTCTTTTGTTAGGGAGAAAGTTGCAACAGAACAGCCTCTATGGTACTCAAAGTCATCTGCGTGTTGGTTTGACTCTCTAGACTGTCTGCAATGAGAGAAAAGGTCCAGGCTGGGACTGGGCAGAAGAAGGGGTGCCCTCTTTTTTGACAGTAGTGTGGAGAAACTCGTGAGCCAGAAACAAATGGTGGCAGAGGACTTCATGCATTTAAGTTTGAGTGACATCTTCTGGCTTTGGGACTGCAGCTCGGAGATAGGGTAGGTATGAACTCCCAGGGTTCTGACCCTTGACTGATCTCCTCTTTGTGTGTTCTAAGTGGCTCTAAGGGAGCATGAGAGGTACCAGGCATTTCTGGCAGTGGTTACAAGCATTACAGAGCACCGTTCTACTCGGTACCTCACATGAACCTCAGCAGGCACGCATCCCAAGGTGAAGCCATATACTGCAATTATTCTACCAGTTCTTAATTCTAGGAATCCAGCATTTGTCCTCTGATTTCTGACTCTTATTCATGTTGCAGTTCTTAACATTACCCTGAAGCTGACAGCACACCCATATGTTCCTTCGTTTGGAAAACATCCTTCCCTTGCCTTTGTTTCTAAAGCCTTAACATGTGTGTGTGCAGCTGCTCTTAGCTGTGAAGTTCTTGGGCACCATACAGAGTTGATTACATCTCTTGTTTTTGGAGCAGCTGTGGAAGTGCTGATTGTTGGATGTGCAGCTCAGCAGCACCAGGTTGTCCCTTTTCCATGGCTCCATTGCACGTGGCCTGGGGTGGGGACCCTGAGGACGGTGGTTCCTCTGGCAGTGGTGTGTCAGTGTGCAACCTCCCGGAGAGCGGCAATATGTCCTGGCTGCACAGTGGAAGCCTCAGAGATTCTGTATGGCTGACTGTAGTCTTCTGCAGTCCTTGCTTTCTGACACCTTGGTGTCAAAATAAGGAAAAAAAAATTGGGCTCGTGACACAGCCTCTATGATAGTTGCAACCTTGGCAATTTGTTTGGTTCTTACTGCTTCTGTTTTTCAACATCCAAGGTCTAGGTTTTGTTGCAGTGTCCCTTAGGAATACAGGATCGGCTGTATGTTGGTGATCTCACTTCTAGCTCTGTTGGAGGTCAACCAGTCTTTCCAGAGACCCTTTATTCTGTTGTTTAACAGTAATGAGCTGGCAGAAGTCCAAAGGAAGAAAAAAAAAACCACAAACCCAAAACCCTGCCTGCTTTTATCAAGTTATTTTGCTTCCCAAATACATAACCTTGCTGTTTCTCCAGGTAGCAAAAGCATGTCTCACAGCATGAGACTGGGATAGTTATTGTGAACATAAGTCTTTTGGTCTGTGTTTCTATTTCTAAATGCCACCATTGCTGTCTAGCTCCAAAACATGGTCACTCATTCTTGCTATGGTCAGACTTACTCTTTTCCACAGGAAGCCAGAACACAGCTGTTTTTCTTCATCGACCATATCCTTAGATCACCTTCTCCTACAGAAGAGTTTGCTGCTAAAAATCTGTGCCCGCTTCTATACAGAAAGTCCTGTCAGGCCATCTGCAGCTTGAAGGAAGCTGCAATTAATTATCTTGACAGTATTGCTTGTGCAAGTTGTGATGGTACTCTGTGTCTCAAATCGCACGTCTCCAGGGACATGCAGGGAGACAGTGAAGTGAACTAAATTTGTTGAGGCATGTGTAGACCTGAAGTCTCTTTTCTAGTGTAGTTAAACAGTGCCTTTTCTTTTTATTTTATTTTTTTTCTATCTGTAGCCTTCTAGCATTAAGCATCATAATCTAAGCTTTAAGACTCACTTGGACCCATTTAGCCTGGCATTGTTTTTTTCTGTTGTGGCAGCTGTTGTGGATTTAAGCTGGAAGTAGTGAAGCTTCCAGCTCTTTCCTCTTAAAGCTCTTGCATGCTGGAGCAGTTTTCGGAGGCAGAAGAGTGGGCTGCTGAAATTGCTGATGCTCAGTGATTTCCCAGTTATGCACTTGAACACAGGAGGAAGATTTCTGCCTGGCAGGATGTGCTAGCTGATGGATTCCCAGCTGATGGCTGCAACTGCCACAAACCTCAGCGCATGCATGTTCCCTGTCTTCCTGCAGCACTCCTCCAAATGGGAGCAGGGGAGGGAAGATGAGATGGGCGTTGCCGGAAAGCCAGGCTATTCTAGCAGCTCCCTGTAAGTGGGGAGGACGTGCCAACTAGAGCAGAAATGTGCTGGTGGAGACCTGGGCTGTGACACCTGCAGACCTGTGAGGAATGCAGCAGGATAAGCTGAGAGCTGTGCACTCCACCTCCTGAGGAACTCGTTGGAAAAGCATTCTTTCTCTCTATTCCAGCCTGAACCTCCCCCTGCCTGAGGCAAATGATGGTGTCTCCTCTCTGCAGGAACCTCCAAGCGCATTTTCTGCCTGGATAAAGGACACTCGGTGCCCTTTACTGAATGTGTGGGAGTAGGAAGAGTGCTTATACAGCAGCTCAGCCTGCCTGACCTTGGCATCAGTTGCCACAGAGCTGGTGATAGGGCTCTGTAGGGAAGAAATGTCACTTTGAAAGGATACTAAGTAAGCTCCCACCATTGTTTCTTTGTTTTCTTTGCTGTAGAAGAGGTAGCAGCTTTTGAGTGACTTCTCTGCAGTCTTCTGGTTGTCTTGATGGTACTTGGAAGTGAACAGCCCGTGTGTTGTTCTTGGGTTTTGCACGTTGTGTCCAGCCTGGACGATCCTCTGTCTGCTCTTGAGCACTGGAAGCATGTTGGTACCTAGCACAACTGTGGTTTTAGGATGCTATGCTATGGGAGAAAGACCAGGGTTGTGTAGAGGTGTTTGCACAGCCGGTGAGAGAAGAGGAGCCTATATTGGCATGTCCTGAGGATCTGAGGATGTAGCTGCAGGGTAGGATGATTCTGATGTGCTGTGGGTCAGGACGTTCTGATTATTTTTCACTTCTCAGTCTGGAATCTTTACAGTTCCGAAAAACGAGTTGATTGTGGAGACTGTGAAATGCTTAAAGCTTTTTCTGCTGGAAGAGGTGAAGAGAGACAAGATGTTGCTGTAGCAGGGGCACTGGGGGTTTAACAAATGGCTCAGCGATTTCTCAGCTGAGGAGTAGTTCTGCACACAGTGGAATTAATGAGGCTGATTTTCTGTGGATCTGGGTCTTGTCTGACTCTGTTATCTAGCAAGGTGCAAGCTCTGGTGGCTTTTTATCATGATTTGTAACATGTTCCTCTTCCCAGTGCGTTCGTGTTGTACTTTTTAAAGATGGCAGCAGGATCTCTGTATGGACAAAAGTAATGCTTCCATGCAAACTTTCAGCATTTCACAGCTTACCGAGTAAACAGAGGGACAGATGAAGAGGCATTTGTGCTTCACAGCTGTGTGAGCCTTAGGGTAGAGTTCTAGTTTTGTCGTATGTTGGGTATGAGGCAGCCCTTGGGGATCTCCTTGTGTCCCAAGCATTGCCTGTGTTCCAGAGGATTTCCACTTCCTGATTTCCCAGTTTTTTTATTCTTGGGCTCTGTTTCCTTAAGAGCTAAAACCAGTGAGGGGCTGTTTCACCCTTTGGCAGTTGTTACCTTAGCTTCTGTGAAAGCACTGAAGTGCCTGTGGAGCCTTCCTGGGAGGCTGTCTGGACTCATTTCGGAGCAGGACAACAGTGCTGTGCCAGACGTTGCACTGCTAATGTCCTTTGGGCTGCCACTCTTCTTCCAGAGATGGGAATTTCTTCCTGAATTGCTCTGACCTGCAGACGCCTGTCTTGGGCAGAGCTTCCCTTGTTCTAGCACTCAGTCACTCCCCTAGATGTGTTACAAAGGTGGGGAAAAGGATAACCAGGGGAATTATGGACTGAAATGTTTTGCTGCTGGTTCCTGGAGAATCAATTTGGATCTATCTTGATCTTAGTGAGGTTTTTCATGCCATTCTCTTATCATATGGTCTTCTCTAAAGAAAACTGGGAAATGTCACACTTCAGATGAGACTTTTCAGTGTAAAATGCACCGTGCACAGGGTAGCTGCATGTGGAACGTGGCAGATAGCCAAAATACAGTGAAGTATGGCTCAGAACTGGTACTGGTGCTGAATCAATGTGAAGTCAGCATTGTGACTCTTGGGTAGAGGTGGGAGGACTCAGGTCTTGCTCAAAGGCATGAACAGAAGCCCAGCCTTCGGGAGTTGTAAGTGTTTCTCCCCTGCTGAGGTTCAGTAAGGTCTCCGCTGCAGGCAATCTCTGCAGAAGGCTGTGCAACAATCCATCCAATCAGTCGCCAAGTTGGGGAAGGGTTGGAGAGAGAAATATATAGACTGATATCAATCCAGGAAGCAAATATTAGATCTGAACAGGTTGTCTGGAAGGAGTGCATGCTCCTAACGATGGTAAACACGCTGCACGTTGAGTGTTTGCTGCCCTTCTTGAGGGATGGACGTGCATCACAGGAACAGAAACCAGAGAGGAGCTGAGAGGAGAGCTCAGGCCTGTAAAACAACTAATTCAAGGAACTTCTGGAAGAGTGAGGCTAAAGAGGAGGAAATCGGTGGGTATAATGAGATATGTGTACTTATTAGCAACTGCCTCAGCACTGCTAGCCATCTTCACTTTCAGTGCTGCAGTGAGGAAGAAACTGGACCCCTCTATTGCTTGAGGCCCACTGCTGGGCAGGGCTAATGGTAGCTGAGCTGGAGGATCATTCTGAACCCCCCTGGGCAGAGCACACAGCTAGGAGGAGAGGAGCCTTGCCGAGAAGAGTTGCTCTGCTCTCTCTGTTCCTGTACCTGGGGCAGCATTTCTGCTCGCTTGGTACACCAGGCACAAGGCAGCTGCCGGACAAAGAGCTCCAGCCGTGCAGAGGTGGGTCCTGCAGGAGGACAAAGACAAATCTGTTGGCAGCTCTTCCCTCACCTCCTCCTGCAGAGCCTCGGCGGTTTGCCAGCTTCCTGCCAGCAAGGCCCTGGGTGCTAGGGTTGCAGTGACTCCTGCCAAACTGACCTGCAAGGAGGTGCTGCCTGCACTGAGCAGTGCAGCCGATGGCTTTCAGCCCTGCAGGAGGCTGGTCTTGAAGCCTCCTATAGCCAGGCTTTCCTGCTGCTGCTGAGTAATGTGAAGAGGGTGAAGAGGTGGCCCGGGTCAGGGGCCGGGGGAGGCTGAGGGAGGGTTAGATGAGTGAGTCAGGGAGCAGCCAAGGTGCTGTCCACTTTCTACAATAGATCTTGCCTGTTTCTTAATGTCTTTCGCCCTCTGGCCTGCTGTGTTTCCCTAGCTACTGGATTTTCCATGCAAGGATCCTGCAGCCACACTAACATTGTGGGTTGTACCACTTGGTGTCCCTGTGCAAAGGCAGTAGCTTGGTACTCTCTGGTTGTGTATCTGGGGGCAGAGGGACAGAAGAGCAGCACAGAGTACTTATGCTATCCAGTACTTATGCCTTGGGCTGGCAGCAGGGCTAGAAAAGCTGTTAGTATTTCAAGCTGACACCCACGCAAGGGTTACACCAGTGTAACTGTAGCAGTTGGTGTATGTAAGCTTTCCCACGCAGGCATGATTCAGTTCATGCTGGCGGTGTTATGTCCCTTATTGCCACAATGGCTATTCCATGCTGGGCTTCTCAGGGTGTACTCTTCGGTCAGGGAATTTCTTTTTTGGTCCAGTAAGGCCACTGATGCCTTCCTGTTGGAGAGATGCTCTTCCAGGAGATTTTTCCATTGAAAACTCTGATCTTGCATCCCTCCACTTTCTATTCCCTTTCTTCTGCAGTTGGAAGAGGTGTCAAGCTCCTCCTTGCATCAGTGATCTGTGGGCAGGAGGTACAGGCATTGCAACCTCAGCTGCCAACTACAAATCTCTGCTCTTAAACGGAAGCTAAATCAGCTTTCTGTGCTGCTGGGAGTGTGGGGGTGTTGGAGGTCAGCACTGATTCTAGTCTTTTTGTCTCCCGTCCACGTGTGCCACCTGCACTTGTTGCCAGCACTCTGTGCCATAAAAGCGGAGACACGTGCCCTGACAGCTGCCTGCTGCCAAAGGGAGAGAGGAAGACGAAGGGGAAGGGCTTAGAGTAGGCAACTGGTTGAACATTGTCTCTGGATGCTGGAAAGAGCTGTGACACTTTTGTCTGGTTGTGACTCTCTGAAACAGCACCGAGGCACTCAAGTTTTCTCTATCTCTCTTTCTTTCTCTGTAGGGCTGCAGGAGCAGGACTATGTCCACCATGGTGTACCCAAGGGAGGAGAAACTGGACAAGCTGAGCCAAGAGGAGATCATTTCCAACACCAAGCTGGTGATGCAAGGGCTGGAGGCACTCAAGAATGAACACAACTCCATCCTGCACAGCTTGCTGGAGACCATCAAGTGCCTGAAGAAAGATGAAGAAGCCAATCTCGTGCATGAAAAATCCAACCTGCTCCGCAAGTCAGTGGAGATGATTGAACTGGGGCTCGGAGAAGCTCAGGTGAGAGTGATGGGTGACCCACTAGGTGTTACCTGGGATGGCCAGGGGAGGGTGGGTGTGTGGCCATTCCCATGAGCTGCAGAAGGAGAATGTAGAGAGTGCAGGGGGCTGGGTGTAGAAAGCCAATGTGACCCTGAGAGTGGGCTCTAAGCATGTGTGTGAGGGAGATACAGGATTGTGGTAGTTGCTGACTGAGCCTCTTGTGAAGGTGATGATGGCATTGTCCAACCATCTGAATGCTGTGGAGTCAGAGAAGCAGAAGCTGCGTGCTCAGGTGCGGAGACTGTGCCAGGAGAACCAGTGGCTGCGTGATGAGCTTGCCAACACACAGCAGAAGCTGCAGCGCAGTGAACAAACCGTGGCTCAGCTGGAGGAAGAGAAGAAACACCTTGAGTTCATGAACCAGCTGAAGAAGTATGATGAGGATGTCTCACCTTCGGTATGTCTGTGTTCTGTTGAGCAACCACCTTTTTGTGCGGGGGAGGTTGGAGCAGCAGGTTTCCCTAGGTCTCATAGCATTGCTATGGACTTTGCCCCTTCCTAGCTACCATGCACAGCAATGTCTGTAACTAAAGAGAGCCTGCGAGCGGCGGAGTTTCTGGAAGAACATGGAGTAGCATGGGGAAATTTTGGGTTTAGTAGTTTTGTTGTGGAGGGTAACATGGTGGCAGAGACGACAGGGGAAGTTGAGGGTGTTATTGGGCTGCAGCAGGGAGCAGAGTTTGGCAGCTGACTCAGCCCATGCTGCTGCTGTCTCTTCTGAGAACCACCAGTATTGTGATTCCCATCCTCTCAGGAGGAGAAGGAGGGAGACTCCACCAAGGACTCTCTGGATGATCTGTTCCCGAATGAGGAGGAGGAGCATGGTCCTGGACGTAAGTGTTTGCTCATGCATGGTTGCTGGTTGTCTCTGTTCAAGCCTGCCACGCCAGCTGTGCCCCTGTTTGTTCCTCTGTGCCTGCAGTGCCCCACCAGCACAGCAGTGCAGTGGCAGCTGCCCAGCAGGGAGGCTACGAGATTCCTGCACGCTTGCGCACCCTCCACAACCTTGTCATCCAGTACGCCTCACAGGGACGCTATGAGGTGGCTGTGCCGCTCTGCAAGCAGGCACTGGAAGACCTGGAGAAGACGTCAGGCCACGATCACCCTGATGTGGCCACCATGCTCAACATCCTGGCACTAGTGTACAGGTGAGCACAGTGAGGAGGGCAGCTTTCTGCCTCTCCCGTTTACCAGGACAGCACATTCTGGGACAGGGAGCTTCACTGGCTTCCAGTAGTTTGCCTTTCAAAAAGATTTTGGCACAGATGATATATTTGGACCACCAAACTCGCAGATATAAGTAGAGACTGTCTAAGGTAAGGAGGAATGGAGAACTGAAAGCACTGTGGGGACTGAATCTGTGTGCAGAGAGGACTGCTGTTCACAGTTCTGCTTGCTATGGGCTGTGGTGTGCAAATCCTGAGTAACTGCTTGGCTTTGCATTTCAGGGATCAGAATAAATACAAAGAAGCAGCACACCTCTTGAATGATGCTCTCTCCATCCGTGAGAAGACTCTGGGCAAAGACCACCCAGCAGTGAGTGTCACCTTCCCCTTCCAGTCGCTTCTCTTAACCCGTGGGTGCTGCTGGGGCTAGAAGGGTGCCCTTATGGTGTGTCTGCAGCTGGACTACCAGTGTGCTCGGTGATATGAGGGGGGCTGTTCACACAGTGTGGGGCTGTATTTCCTGCTGTCTTCTTCACTGTGGCCTGTCATGAGCTGATTTCTCCTGAATCCTGCAATGTAGGCAGGGTAGCTTTCTGCCTCTGGACCTCCTCCTCCTCTTCAGAAGCAGCTTTACGGCAGGCATGAAGGAAATAGGACAGTCACTGTTACTGCTGCATGCTTGGCTTGTTTGGTCCCACTGGATTCTCTTTGTTTCATGGAGAAGCGTATATCTCTGCAGGTGGCTGCAACTTTGAACAATCTGGCTGTTCTCTATGGCAAGAGAGGGAAGTACAAAGAAGCAGAGCCTCTGTGTAAACGAGCCCTGGAAATCCGTGAGAAGGTACTGGTCTTCCAGCTCTCCCTGAGGATTTTCCCCTGTTACCTCACTATACCTGGGAAGTCCAGGACCTACCCAGTCTCTTTGGCTGCTAGTTCTGCCACTGTATTTCCTGTCTTTCCAGTGTTTGCAGAAGTTTGCAGTGAGAGGCCTGCCAGGAGGTGGAAGCTAGAATTTCTCCTCTTTATGTCCCTAATCCTTAACTCCTGTCTGAAATAGGCATGTCCTGGAGGGACTACGTTGTCTGCTAACTCCAAGAGTCCACTGCAAACTTGTCTCCTCTTCTTCTATTTACCCAGGTCCTAGGCAAAGACCACCCTGATGTGGCCAAGCAGCTGAACAATCTAGCCCTGCTGTGCCAGAACCAGGGCAAGTATGACGAGGTGGAGTACTATTACTGCCGAGCCCTGGAGATCTATGAGAGTTGCCTGGGTCCTGATGACCCCAACGTGGCCAAGACAAAGAACAACCTGGTGAGACCCTGAGGGGAGGCCGTATGGGGAGGGGAGTAGTGCCATGGGAAAGGTGAGCACTGCCTGGTGCTTGGAAGATACAGAAAGATAACTGGGGAGGGGGCAGAGTTAATCTGTGTTGCCCAGTGGGGCTGGAGTTGTTTTTTTTGTTGCAGGCCTCCTGTTACCTGAAGCAAGGAAAATACAAAGATGCAGAGGTGCTGTATAAGGAGATCCTTACCCGTGCTCATGTGAAGGAGTTTGGCTCTGTGGACGGTTTGTACAGCAGAAGCTGTTGGGGCTGGGGAAGGATGAGCAGTTTGGTCTCCTGGCTCACAGCCTAGGCTTGACTGGCTCTGGTATCACCCTAGCAGGGTGATGGGATGCGTGCAGGGCCCCTGCTTTGGGCAGCCCTTGAGACACTGCTGTTCTAGTGCGTTATGCTATTCCACGTTTTTCTCTCAGAAGGGGGCTTGGAGAGCTGTGGCTGTCAGTCTTTACTTGGTTGGGAAAAGTTGTGGTTAAAAGCAGGGGTAGCAAATGGCACAGTCATTTCCAGGCATAGGCTGAAGTCCCTCCATCCCTTGGTCCCTCCCTCGTCCTGCCCTTGCAGTGTCCATTGGCTTCCTTGGGGCTCTGGCCCAGGGACCAGGGGGATCCGGAAGCCCTGTCCCTTTCCTCTTATGAGCTGCTGCCTCTGGGAACAGAGTGCAGGGCTGCGCCGGAGGCAGAGCCCCAATGGAAGTGGCAGAGCGACAGGGTAAGGTGGTGAGTGGAGCTGTTTTGCATTCTCCCCTGCACAGATGAACACAAGCCCATCTGGATGCATGCAGAGGAGAGAGAGGAGATGAGCAAGGTGAGTCTGAGCTGGCGGTGTTGCCTGTTGGTAGCAGCAAGAGCCCCGGGGAGGGGAAGGAGATCTGGGGGTTTTGATCCTCTCTTATCACAGCCATACCCTCCTTCCTGCAGTCTGATGAGCTGCTGGGAGGGCAGCTGATGGAGGCCAGGAGGGGTCTTGAGAGTGGGCACAGAGCATGGCTGCTCCTTCAGACAGCAGGAAGGGAAGGCTCATCAGAGAACTTGATGATTTTCTTGGGGCAGGGGGTTGTTCAGCCTCTCAGCTGTGGCTGCATGCACTCTCTTTTTGCTTTAGTGATCCCTCTAGGGCACACAGATGATGGAAGATGACGGATGGCAGAGGGTTGTGCTGCAGGGCATTGGCACGGTGTTCCAAAGAGCTGCTAGTACCCAGAGCACAACCTGCTTCTGAAGCAGCCCTGAGGCTGCCTGGGGAAAACGGAGGTCAAGAAGAAACTGCTACTGTCACCTGGCTTAGGAAATGGAGCCAAACCTCCCAAAAGACACTTCTGCTTAGGATGGACGTTAGTTCTTCTGTGTCCTAGCTGGCCTCTGAAGGAGGATAGACATAGGTTGTACTCGCCTTGGACTACGCTGAGGCAAAGAAGCTGTTGCTCCTGTTGCCCTGTGCTCAGCTGATAAATGGTGCGGAGACCTGTCTCTGCTTTTCCCAAGCCTAAGACCTCACCTGCTTTTTGGCAAGCAGGTGAAGCAGCAGAGTGAATGGCTCTGGTCTAGTCCTTTAGCTGCAGTGGGAGCAGACACTCTCCCTCTCCTTTTTCTTTGCCCTCAGAGCAGGCCCCAGGCCTACACGGGCTCAGACAGCAGGCTGGCAAGCTTGGCTCCGTGTCCTATTAGTCCCATCCTGTGAGTTCTAATAGCAGGGCTCTAGGGGCTGCCTCCCACCAGCATGCTGTGTCTTCCCGTTGAGGTGCTCTGTGCAAGGCCAAGCTCAACAACCCATGCACTGCTCCAGTTGCTGCCCATACAAAGGCTCCACTGCAAAGAAATTAGACTTGCTGTGACACCATCCTATACAGGAGAAATCAAAGTTGGAGGAGAGATTGGGCTCCCCTTCTGGGACTGAAATACTTCTGATGGTATCTTTGGAGAATTAAGAGGTCAAAAGTAGATATTTGTAGTATGGAGCTACGCTCAAGGTTACACAAGCTTTGCTATGGGGCAAGGGAACAGGCTCAGGGACCTACAGTTGGA
>NW_009723933.1:0-10185 GCF_000703405.1 Apaloderma vittatum | reverse complement strand
CCCCAGAGCAGCTGTGCCCGTGCCCCATGGCGTGGTTGGCATGGCCTTCCTGGTCAGGTGCCAGCAACCACAGACCTGCTTGTACTGCTGGCTCAGGGACTGGAGCTGCTGCGCTCCACTTTGTGCTGTGTTTCCACATCTCCTATTAAAAAGCATCAAACCCCTCTTGCAGAGGTTCACTTCTTTCCTTTTTTTTCCCTCTGCTCTACGTGGCAGCAGAGGGAGGGCAGCTCGTGCCAGCAGCATGGCTTTGAGCGCACAGCTGGCAGCCCCGGCCTACGATGTTCTTTCTGCCCCAGGGGATTTCCCCTTGGGTTCAGCCACCTTCTTAGGGCTACCTCTATGCAAGCTTCAGAGATGTTTGGAGGTCTGAGATCTGTCCCTGGGGCCTGCCCAGGCTGTGTGGGCTCTGGCCCAAGGAAACTCAGTGTGTGCCTATGGCTCAGGGAGATTCCAGCATGTAAGGTAAAGATCTAAGAAGTGCTGTGGGACTAAGAAAAACAGTCCCTGTGAAGACGGTTTCTTCAGGGCTAGAGCCTTTGCCACAGGGAAGCTTCGGCTGTGAAGCAGTGGTCCCCTGCACCTGCTGGGTGAGAGCAGCCTTGCTGGGCTTGAGGCTGAGCTGCGTGTTTCCTCCCCAGCCCAAGCGTCCCATGAGTGCAGAGTCAGGGATGTGGCACACTCCCAAGTGCTCCCCACACACCAGGGGGCACAGTGTGTGGACAGGCAGCCCTGTTCCTGCAGCAGTGGCGATTCCTGCCTGCGGGTGCCATAGTCCCTACTGACGCAGGGTGATGCTCACTAGCAGCTGGGGCCTGCAGAGTGGGTTGTCCTGGCCCTAGATCTCTCTCCTTGAGGATCAAGCTTTGCTCTCTCTCCTGCCGCTCTGGCCAGCAGTCTCTGTGCTTCTGGCTGTCGCAGGGCCAGACAGCTGGCTTTTGGGGTACAAAGGCTGGGCCTGGAGAGGAGAAAACTACCTGGGCTGACCTGCTGTGGGGCAGGCCTGACCTTGCAGGCAGAAGGCATGGATGTGGCTGACTGATTGCTTTGCTAGCCATGGCTGAGGGGTTTAGTGTCCATGCTGCCTGGTATGCCTGTGAGGTTGTTGTTGGTTGGGGACTTTTTTTGTGTGTAGTTTTTACTTACTGGGGCATGGGCTGTCATGTCCTCTAGAGCACCGTGAGGACTGACTGTGTTATCCACTATGGAAGGGGCAAGGAGCTGGGATTATGCTCCTTGCTGGGGCGGTGACATCACTTCTACTCATGGCCCAAATCCGTTGCAGCAAATGGGCTTTCAGCTTTCCCTCCAGCAACCTGCTGAGCTATATCACTGCATTTACACATTGTGTTCCCAAAGGCTGGGCTGCTGCAAGGGTGCAGTGTGAGGGCTGACGCTGGCACCCAGTGGGAGAGCACAGGCCAGAGAACATCAGTAAGCATGGGATTAATGGCTCTCACCTCTCCTCACCCTGTAGAGCAAGCACAGAGACAGTGCTCCCTACGCTGAGTATGGTGGCTGGTACAAGGCCTGTAAAGTTAGCAGGTAAGAGGTAGTTTCGAGAGCAGCTATGGGTTCTGGAGTGGTTGGCCCCAGGGCTCCCCACTCACTTTCCATCTGTTACTACAGCCCAACTGTGAACACCACTCTGCGGAACCTCGGTGCGCTGTACCGACGCCAGGGCAAGCTAGAGGCAGCTGAGACCTTGGAGGAGTGTGCAGTTCGCTCTCGACGGCAGGTAACCACAGAGGGACCTTCACTGGTGGAGAGGGGGACATTGTGGGGCTTGAGGTGGCAGGTCATGGCACAGCATTTGTCTTGGAGTGTGGTGAGAGACTCCTCTGGGCCTTGCAGCCTTTGATATCCTTGGCTTATGTTCCCATGACACCAGAGCACCTTGGTGGTTGGGGCTGTGTTTGTGCGTGTGTATACATGTGGTGTGTGTATATGCAGTTCGAGTAGATGTTAGTGGGGGTGTATGTTGCGGGGAGGAGGGTATGGCTCTGAGTGCAGAAATACTGCAGCTGGGTTAGGACACATTACTGGGCTTTATCAGCTACTGAGGAGGTCTGCTCTTACTAATTCCCACCATTTTTTTGTCAAGGAACACACTAGGGATTTCTTAGAGTACCTTTCACCCTGAACTCTCAATCCTCAAAGTAATAAGGCAGGAGCTGTAAGCACCTAGCAGAAAGACTGAAGGACAGCAGAAACCTTCACACACCAGAATGTGAAGAAAAAGTGCTCTTAGCTTTGGATAGCAAGCTCTTGCCCCCTAGGGTGGTTTATGGCTCAATGAGAGGGCTCACTGAGCCAGGAACCCAAGCAGCCACTGCTTGTGAGATGGCATTTGGCTCCATCCTTCTTGTGCTGGAGAGTTTTGGCTGTGATGGGGCAATGGCCAAGAGAGGGGACGGGACTGAGCACAGTCATGGCACAGCAGATAATTAGAGGGAAAGAACACAGAAGGGCAAAACATGGTGCTTCCTTATCCCTTTCTACTTGCAGGGTATTGACCCAATCAACCAGACGAAGGTGGTGGAGATCCTGAAGGAGGGTGATGGCACAGAGAGACGTCGGAGCCTGGGGGGCGGCGTCAAGTACGAGAATGCCACAGACGGTAGCGAGGAAGTGAGTATGGGCGTGGAATGGAGCGGGGTAAGTACAAGACACCATCAAGAATGGCCTCAGCCGGCTGCCAGAGGGAAGGGACAGCCTGGCCTGTCGTGGCATCCTTGTCTGCCTCCATTCCCTGCACACTTCCTTTCCCTCTTTCTTGGCATGAGCCAGCCAGCCCACAAAGGTCTGTGTCTGGGCCTGGTTTCTGGTGTACAAGCCAGATACCCCCAACTGAGGGCTCCTGCTTCCAGGGGGCTGCCAGGCCCTGGCAATGCACAGCATGAGCTGGTCCTGGTGGGCCCTTAATCTTAGCCTTGCAACCTTATTAACATCTCTCCCTGCTGTGCTCCCTTCTTGAGGCCCTGGCTGAGAGCATCGGCCCCATCTCAGGCCCACACAGCCTCTGAGCAACTTGACTGTCTGTGCTGCACTGTGCCACAGGCAATGCTGAGCCTGGGAAGGGTTGTGAGCATGCGTGTGTGCGTGTGTGTGCCTGATGGGTTTGTGACTGACTGCAGGGAACGGGAATAGTCTGCAGGCAGCATCTTTGCTGTCCCCGACAGCATCTTTGCTGTCCCCCTGTCCTGGGCTTGTGCCCTCCATGGGCTCTGGCCAAGCAGAGGCGGTAAAAGGCAGGTCTCTCTGGGATGCCTGGATGGGCTGACCATGGTGGCAAGAGGCTGGTGTGAGCTGAGGCACAGGCAGGGTGACCTGGCTTGCTGTGAGACTGAGGGGCACTTTGGTCACTTCGGAGGAAGGTAGTAGTCCAGGTCTGGGACAGGTGCCCTTTTGTCTCCTGCAAGGAGGAAGAGGATGGAGAAGAGGTGGCAAGTGAGCATGGTGCTGGTGAGTGCTTGGCTCAAGGGCTGCTAAAGCTGTTAATGCTTACCATTCCTCCTGTAAACTCTAGTTGAGAGCGTAGTGTAGCTGGCTACCCAGGGGTTGTTGCAGCCTGGCACAGGCTTCACACTGAGCACATGGAGTCCTTCGCACCCCCCTCACTCATAGCTGCTGTCACTAACCCTCCCTCACCTGGCTCAGCTCTCTCCCCACTGCATGATCTCCCTTTCCTTCCTCCTTCCTCTTCCCTGTTGCCATGACAGCCCTTCAACACCTAAGCCTGAAGCCTGCTGGCTCTCTTGATTGTGGATTGTACCTAGGAGGTGACTGGAGGGGACCCAGGGAGCAGCCTTTCAAGGGGACGTGGCAGCTCTACCAGATGCAGGGCTGTCCCCTATCCCAGCTTTTGGTGTCAGGAGTGAAGAAGGTCCTAGCCCTGGCAAGGCACCAGCCCTGGGCCCTTGCACTCCCTGTTAGTAGAGAGACTAGACAAGCACAGGTGAAGGACTGAAGGTTTGGAACAGGATTGCCTGCACCCTGTCCACATTGGTGTTTCTCTGCAGTTCCTCCTGGCTGTGGTTGGTGTTGGGTGATCGCTTTGCACTGGTGATGGTTTAAGAGACCTTCGTGACAGTCTCTGAGCTGATCATCCCACTGCAAGCAAGCAATGGCACCCTCTCCCTCAGCCTGACCCAGCCCAGGTGATAGGGACTGACCCTTCTCCAGGGGGCTTGGCAGGGTTTCCTGGCCCAGCAAGCTGTAGATAGAGGATTTGAGGGCTAACCCAGTGCCCTGGGGGACATGGCTGCTGCCATGTGATGCTCGGTGCCTTTTCCGGCCTGCTGCACGCATAGCTAGCCTCCTCTCCCCAGCTAGCAGCACTGCACTAGGCTACACCTGCCCCCAGAAAGAAGACTAAGGCAGCTCCTGCTGCTCCTGTCATGGCCAGTTATTCCCTGTGCTGGTCTAGAGACCTTGGATGTGCTGTCTCAGGGCAGCCTCTGCTGCCATCCCATCGCTGACAGCTGCTGCTTGCAGGGCCATGGGAGCCCCTGGGTTACCAGCAACCTCTGTGTCCTGCTGCCAAGGGCAGCTAATTGCTGTCCAGGTAACTGGGCTGGGAGAGCCAAGGTCTGGGCTGGGAGAGCAGGGACGGCACCAGCTCAGTGGTGCTGGGGCCTTGGCAGGCACCCCACACCCAAGGCCCAGGAGCAGGGAGCCCTCAGAGCAGAAGGCTCAGGTTGTTCCTCCCTGAGCTACCTGCTCATGCCAGCCTGCTGGCAAAGATGTGATCCCGCTGGTTTTGGGCGCACAAAAGTCCGTCCCTGCTCAGAGGTGGCCCGTTGTCTCTGCATGCAACCTGGGCCCTGCCCCACCTGCTCCCTGAGTGACCGAGAACCTCATGGCCTTGTAAATTGTGTCTTTCTCCTCTCTGTGCACTAGGCTTAAATGCCTCCCGAGACTCCCTCTTTCCCCTCCACCGCAATCACCTGGATGTTTGTGTTGTATCTTCCGACTTTTCCTCCACACCATCCCTCCTTCCTCGGCAAGAACTCCACGCCAGTCCCCCAACCATCCCGGCGCGCGAGGGCACCGCGACGCCTGCAGAGGAGCGCCTGGCCACGTGGCCCAGCTCCAGTCCCGTGGCCAGCAAGAGCAGGAAGAATCTGCGAGGAGCTGCCCGCTCCCCGAGGCCATGGTGACGGGCCACCGTCACCTTGCCTGCCCCCACCCCCTGCCTGCCCTTGCACATCCCTGGGGACCAGGCCTGCGGGGGATTGTCTTCACTCCAGGCTTGCCAACTCCGCCATCATTAGACATCCTCAACCCTCCTAGCTTGTTCTCTCCATCTCTGCAGAGGCCAGGATGGAGGCATGAAGATGGGGGGTCTGTTTTGGGACAGAGGGGCCTGGCGTTGGCAGGGCTGTCATGTGCCCAGTTGCTTTCTTCCCTGTAGGCTTAGCTGATGTTAGTGCCCTGTAGCAAACCTGCGCTGGCCATCGGTGAGCTGGGCTCTCCCTGACTTGCTGTCCTCTTTCCTGCTGCACTTTGCAATGCAGGGGAAGCACGTGAGACTCTCTGGAAGGGCACAGCTGTAGGGTGGCCCATAGCTACTGTATATCCAAGGTGAGGTGAGGGAGTGACAGCCAAGGGCCACACGTGGAGAAAGGACCTGCCAGGACAAGCAGTTTGGCTGTAACCTCATGACTTGATGCTGTAGCCGAGTTCCTTACTTGATGGCATTAGGGGGTGAATCAGCTCCCCATTGTTCCAGGGTCTCTGGGTGTGGCTGCTGGGAGAGGGAGGGGCAGGGGTGAAGCTGTTTGCTCTTCCTTGGAGGCAGAAGAAAGGTGGGAGGGCAGCAGAACTTTTCTGCAAGGGCCCCAGGCCATTAAAAGTGGCTGAGATGGGGAATGAGCTGTTTTGGAGCAGCTTGGTTGGGTGAAAAAGGAGGTGCAAAGAAGGATGTGAGGAAAGGAAGAGCTGAGGCTTGGGGTGCTCTGAGTATGTGGGGGCAGATGGGATGGCTAGAGGGAGGTTTCCAGAGGAGGAGAAGGGGACAGGTTGCTCATGGAGGAGGGGGAATTCTTGAACATGGGACTTGGCTTGCCAGTTGTGATGTGCTGTCTGGCTCTCCCTAGCCAAGTGGGTGGGAAATCTCTAACCCTGTTACTGCTAGGAAGTCAGTGCTGACCCTTGGCATGTGTGGCATGGCTCTCTGCCTCTGATGGCACTCTAGGCCTGCACAGGGTCTGGTGCTGTTGGTTGTTACTGGGAGAGGCGGTGTTTCCCAGGGCCAAGCCACCACTGCCTTAAGCCTCACACCTTTAGGTGTACACTCTCATCCCACCTCCTGTACAAAGTGAACTGCCCTGGCCCTCCTACCTGAGAAAAAAAAATGAGGAGGCTACAGGCAGCAGGATAGAGCTCAGAGGCCAGCGCAGGACCCCCCCCGCCCCCTTATTTATTTAGCTAGTTTCTCTTACGCTAGTCATCTGGCAGGTTGTGATACTAAATGCGCTTGTGTCTGTCTGGGCCTGGCTTTCCTGTGGTGGTGCAGAGGCCTTGGGGCACATGCATGCTGCTCCCCTGGGAGTTTGTGCTTGCTGAAAGGAAATGTGTCCTCAGGACCACGGGGTGTAGAGCCCGGGGCTCAGTGCTCTAGGGTCGCCCCTTCCCTGCTAATCTCTCCTGGTGCTGCTGTGTGCTCCGGGAGAGTGGCAAGTCCCCAGTGCAGGGTGTATTCAGGCCTCAGTGCCACCTGCCCATGTGCTTTGCCATGTCCTGGACCTGGTGCTGTAACAACTGTACCTCTGATTAAAGGTAGACAGACCTGTCCTGTGCTTCTTTCCATGCTTTGTAGGCCAACATCGGTCAGTTCTGGGGTGGC
This sequence comes from Apaloderma vittatum, assembly GCF_000703405.1. NCBI lineage: Eukaryota > Metazoa > Chordata > Aves > Trogoniformes > Trogonidae > Apaloderma > Apaloderma vittatum. Next base: position 3,335 of record NW_009723933.1, on the reverse strand, counting down.
GGGTGCAAATGCTGCTGGAGCAGGTGTGGGGGTGCTTGGTGTCTGTGTGTGCGCAAGGGGATGTGTTGCTCATAGGGCACCTCTCCTAGGCTGTGCATTGGAGATGAAAGTTCCAACTCCACTATGCCTCTCTCCCTAACCTCAAACTGAGGTTGCTCCTAACCTCAACTCTGCAGCCATGGGGCAGCAGGGCAGCCCTGGGGCATCTGAGCTTGAGCCTTCCCTAGCAGGTGTTTCCATTAGCCAGAGAGTTATCCCATTGTGTCCCCCAGTGCTGAGCTCCATGTGCTGTCAAATCATGCCCAAGTCCTCTGCCTCCATGCAGCAGGCAAGGTGGGAGCATGCCATGGGGAGCAGCTCAGGGGTGGAGCTGATTCTTTCTCTTTTGAAAACGCTGGTGGGTGCAACGAGGTGGGGGCTCTGCGGTAAACTAAGCCCCATAAATGCGCTGGGTTAAAAATAGTCCTGCAGACAAGGGAGTGGGGAGAGAAGGGAGGCTATTTTTAACACAGCATGCAGCAGCATTTGGTTCTGGTGTTGGTCTGCAGTCAGTCTGCATCACCACGGCTGGGGAAATGTGGCTCCAGCCCCGACCCCAGAACATGCTTCCTGGTCAGACTTGGCTGCCCTTGTACTATGGTCTTGCTCCCCTACCCCAGATGTGTTCACTTCTCCAACCCTGGCTTGTGTGCTGTGGCAGAAGGAACAGTGCCTGGCATGGCAGTACCCTGCAGGGAGGGTGGTGACACGGTGCAAGTCTGGTGGGAAGGCAAAACATGCCCCAGCCCTGTCTTTGCTAGTGCCACATATTCCTTCAGAACCTGCACAGGTTGCCTGGTGCTGGAGTTAATGTTTACCTTGCTAATACTTCTGGTGCTCCCTGCATTCCTGGTGAGTCCCATGCAGCAACAGGACCTGGCTCCCAGTTTGGAAATCTCTCATCCTGATGAGAAAGTGTAGAGGTTCAGTGCACTTGGCTTATCCAAGAAAGGATGAGATAAGTACCAGAAGAAAGATTTGCTGGTGGAAAAAAGTCCCGTTCAGCTGTTGCAGAGGGGTCTAGGGCTGGATGAGCTTTGGGTAGTCAAAGTGGGGAAGTAATGGAAAAGCTTTCCCCAGGGCCACAACCCAAAGGGTTCAGCACAAGGAGGTGAATGGCCTAAGCCAGAGACCCTGTTTACCTGCAGAGCCATACGGACAGGCCTGGGGCAATCGCTGCTGACAGCTGGGGCCACGGGGCAATTTGGTCATCTGGAGTGGTACAGAGGGGCTCCCACACACTCTCATCAGGTGTCAGCAGTCAGCTTACCTCCGTTTCTTCTGCCCTGATGTGCCAGAGATCAGGAGCAGGGAGAAGTACTGTTATTAGACCATCAGAGCAAAACCAACTCCAGCAGTGGTGCCACAACCTGATGTAATGGGCGTGCCTGGCCACAGGGGAGGAGTTTGGTGCAGTGGTGGCACAGTGGCATGAGGGGTGCATGCTGGCAGCCTGTGCCTCTTGCATGCCTGTGGAGCTAAATGCAGGAGATGGGCTAGATCCTGTGAAGGGCTGAGGGTGCCTTTCTTAATACTGGGGACATGTGAGAGGAAACGGGCTGGGGAACAAGATGTAGGGCTGGTTTTGGTCTTAGGAAAAAGCAGGCAGCCATAAATAAACACCTGCAACATGCCACCCTGGGGCAGGCAGTGGGGCCAGGCACAACTAAAGTCGGGGGTTGACGAAGAAGGACACCCACTTGGCAACACAGTTGGTGTCCCCAGAGGTGAGATGAGGCCGTGTGTGCATGTGGACTGGTCTTGTCTGACGTGAGTGAGCCTGCAGGCCCAGCATGCAGGACCAGGATGTGCATCAGGACGAGTGCTGGATGGAGAGGAGGAATAGCAATGGCATGGTGAGGAAGGGCAAGGGGAGGGGGAGGATAGTCTCCACCCAGCAGCAAATGAGGAAGGAGTCCTTAAAAGGAACGCCCTGGCAGCATGTCCTGGCCTGACAGAAGTACCTCTAAGCTTGAGGTTCTCAACAGGGCCTGGTGCTTCCCTGGGACCTCCTTGGTAGCTCCTGCCTAAGCTGTTGCAGGTGATGGGGCTGTGCTGTGTTGAAGTGGGGCTGTGGGGATGCCAGTGCCATTTGTGCTGGTGGCCTGGTGCAGGTCAGCAGCCTGGCTGGCTATTGGGCTTGCACTGGGTGGGAGGGATGATCATCTGGATGAGCCAGGACATGGTGGTGGGTACCCCCAACTCCATGGTCATCCTGTCCTGTGGAGAACCAGGCTTATGGAGAGCCATGTAGGGGAGCAGTAAGCCTGCTCTGGGCCAGGGCTAAGTCCCCAGTGCAAGCAGGCAAGAAGGTGCTTGAAGCCACGTGCAGTTCCTGGCCACTCGTCTGCAGCACGCCCGAGCCTGATCGGTGCCACTCAGCCATCACCCTGGCTTGTGTCTCTGTGTCCAGGATGGCAGTGGCACCCTCCAGCGCAGCAGCTCCCTGGGGAAAATCCGAGATGTGATACGGAGGAGCAGTGAGATGTTGGTCAAGAAACTGCAGGGCAATGGTCCCCTGGAGCCCAGGAACACCAGGTAGGTCCCAGGACTGTGAGGGCCAGGCTGGGTGCAGAGTGGGTGGGGGCCCTGCCACCCTGGGGATGAGCGTCTGACCAGGCATGAGATCATACCTGCTCTCCTCTGCTTTCTTGTAGCATGAAACGAGCTGCATCATTAAATTACCTGCACAAGTCTAGCGATGCTTCGTTTGAGGTAAGCACCATATGGGTGGTGGGGCTGATGCTGAAGTGGGGGCTGTGTAACTGCAGCTGGCTACGGAGACCCTGGCCAGTGACCCAGGTGGTGAAGGGCACACACACAGTGCTGGGAGTCGCCACTGTGGATGTTCATCCATGCAGCTGCACTCTGCTGCTGTGCGGGGCTGGTACTCTCCCGCCCTAAGGGGGTGCCTGGAACGGCGCCTGTGCTGCATCCCCAGTGCAGCTCCTCTTCCAACCTTGTAGCTCCAAAACTGACGGTGCTGTGTTCAAGTAACCACCTCTCTGCCTGATGAGCTCAGCAAACCCTCAGGCCACAGAAGTGAGTGGTGAGGGCAGAGGTGGCACCTGATGCGGCTGGTAAAGGTGCTGCGGGACTGCCCCAGCTCAGGGGGCAAGGGCAGCAGGAGCTGAGGCTGGTGGTTTTGGGGTGTGGGTGTGGGTCGCAGGTCCTGGTCCTCACAGGTGACGTCTTTTCCAGGGCACCCAAGGCCTCCGCGCAGAGAGCAGAGGCCTCAGCGCCAGCAGCATGGACCTGTCCTCCCACAGCTCCCTGCTCTCCTCCAACTGACCGGC
>NW_009723932.1:9368-9642 GCF_000703405.1 Apaloderma vittatum | reverse complement strand
CCGTCATGGGAGACTTTTCCCCAGAGCCATCGCAGGTTCTCTGGGTGCAGCCACCAGGAGCGATGACATGACCCAAGTCCCGCAGCGAGGTGGCCCCTGGGCTCCCTCGTCAGCTCCATCCGGAGATGCTTTTGGCTTGGATCGAATCCAACCTCCTAAAACTCTGCCAAGTGGAGAAGGAGAGACGGATCTAGCTCTGGGGCTGGCCTGGGTGAGGGCAGAGAAGGCAGCGACGGCAGGCAGGGAAGTGGGGGGAGGGGGGCCAAGTCCCACG
>NW_009723932.1:3913-9289 GCF_000703405.1 Apaloderma vittatum | reverse complement strand
ATGGCCGCTGCAAGGGAGGAAAAGGGAAAAGGCAAGAGGGATGGAGGCAGAGGGAGGAGCAGGGGGAGAAGGAGGCAAAGAGGGTCCCACGTGTCAAACATGGACGGGAGTCGAGTCTCTGTGCAAAGCCAAGTCCTGGGAGAGGCGCGCTGCCGGGCAGGGCTAGAAAACCACGGACTGCAGGAGACGGAAACACATCATCAGGTCCAAGGGGATGGGGGGTTTCAGGAGGTTCCCGTCCAGCCGCAGGTACCGGAGCCGGGGCACGCCGTCCAGGTTGGAGGGGGAGAAGTCATGGATAGACATCAGCGAGGTGGGGCAGATCTGCGTCCCATTGATTTCTGCAGGGAGGAGCGGAAAAGCGGGACGTGGGTTAGAGGAAAAGGGAGACAGAGGGGGCTGCTAGAGACCCCCTCTCCCTCCTTGCCTGTTGAACCCCAAAATGGGGTTGCTTTTCTTCTGAGAGGGAGAATCCCCAGCCTCTCCCAGTAGGCGGCACAGCCCCAGCGAGAGGAAAGTGAAGTAGGTCACATTCAGCCAAAGCACGGGGAGGGATGTGGTGTCATTTGAGAGAGAAAAGGGATTATTTCAAACATGAAACCTGCCGAGCCAGCCCTAAGCCTTCAAAAAAACATCAAGGAAACATGCTCCAGCACTGTTACGCTAAAGATAACGTCAATAACCGGCTCGTTGCTCGCTTCTGGATTTCCATGTGTTTCTCCCCACCCCAGGGCCTTATGTTGCTACCCCAGGGATGCTTATGTTGCTACCCAACTCTGGGGACTGAAACCTTATAAAAGGTGGATAAACTAGGCAAAAAAAGAGCTGGGACATGATGTGCATGGCCATGGGGGCATCTCTCCTTGGAAAGCCCTAGCAGGACCTGGGTACTGAAGGCAGCGGTGGTCACCACCTTTGTCCCGAGGTCCCCCTTGGCTCCAGTTTGGTGATGCTTACATAAAATGGAGATTAACCAGCGTTTGAACCAGATGTTCATCACCGCATCATTATTCCCTGGGAACCGACCCCGGTGGCCCCCTGGGAGAAGGGACGTGGCTTTGCGAGGAGGTTTTGTAGCACATCCCATAATGCTATTAGTGCTTGCTTTCCCTGTTTGCCCCTTCCCAGCTCCTGTTCAGAGCCTGTTTGGGCAGGAGCAGCCCCCCTGAAGCTACCCTGTGATTTTACAACTGGACAACTCTTCCATCTAGAGCCACGCACCATCGCTGCGCAACGAATGCTGCAGCCTGGAAGTGCCGGTGTCACACCTCTCGTGGGGAGTTTGGTGGCTGCTTCACAGGCCAGTAACACCCCAGGTGGGTCCTGCAGCCCCCCCAAACCCCACCACAGCCAGAAATAGAAGAGCCCAGCACGTTTTTCCCAGGGCACACGGAGGGTTTCTGGCAGGGGCGTCGCATTCTTGCTCACCAGAGGATTACAAGGACAGCAGGTTGCTGGACCTAAAATACTAGAAACATCTGGGTTTACCAGAAAAGGGGCTGTCTTCTCCTCGAATGCGCTAGCTATGTTTACACATTTCACAGGCCAGCATCTCTCCCATGAAATTGCAGTGGAATTTGCCTGGAATGGTGTGAAGCTGCCCCAGTCGCTTTGCCAAGGCAACCTCCATCACAGCCTTGTTCTCCCTGTTCCTTCCTCCGTGAGGCTCAGCTCGAGAGCTAAGCTGGGTTATTTCTAACCATCTTGACTGCATATTTGGCATCGTGTTCTTAAAATATGCGTAGAGATTCTCCTTTTTAAACATCCCTATTTCGGAGCCCTGCTGGGGAAGGAGCTGTTTAGATGGCAGGTGGCCCCAAAGGAGAGCTGCCCATGACAATGAGCGAGAAAAGCCCTTCAGCAACAGGAGGAATTTAGCTCTGCTCTTCAGCCATCACCCAAATCCTCAGGCCATCCTTCCCCACATGCAAACCCATCTTCCTTAGGGTCTTGTTCACCTACAAAGCCCTCCCAGCTCATCCCACCACTGCATCTCCCTTCAAAGGGTTCACATCTGGGTGAAGAATGACCTTGTTTGCCATCCTCAAGCCCATCTGCTCCCCCACAGACCTCCCCACGACCTCCCCACCAGCCGGTGCGACTCACTTTCGATGGAGTTGTTGTTCAGGTAGAGGTGCTCCAGCTTGGGGCTGATGAAAGGGACATTGGTAAGCTTGTTGTGGGCCAGGTGCAACACCAGCAAGTTGGTGAGGTTGAAGGAGTTCTTGGGGAGCCCCTTGTCAGAGATCTGGTTGTAGTTAAGCCGGATGAATGCCAGGTTGGGGAACTCCTTGAAGTAATCACTGGGGATGTCCTCAATGTTGTTCCTGTCCAGGAAGAGCTGGTGGATAGCACTGGGCACCCCGGGAGGCATTTTCCTCAGGATGTTGTGGGCAAGGTTGAGTTGCATGAGGTTCTTGAGTCCCTTGAAGGTGTTTTTGTTGAAGACCCCATCGCTTAGCTTGTTGTGGTGCAGATCCAAGAGCACCAGGTTCTCCAGCTTGTTGAAGACCCCAGCAGGGATCTTGGAGATCTGGTTCCTGCTCAGACGCAGCTGTTCCAGGTTGGGCGGCAGGAAGGCGGGCACCTCCTTGAGCTGGTTCTTCTCCATGTAGAGGAAGATGAGGTTTTCCAGCTTCTCCAGGCCCCGCCTGTCCACCTTCCGGATGCGATTGTTGTCTAGGTTGACCCATTTCAGCCCCGTGGCGTTCCTGAAGGACTCCTCCGGGAGGTCGGCGATGAAGTTGTTCTGGAGGTAGAGGTAGTGGATGCGGGACGGGATGATGGGGACCTTCCGCAGGTTGCGGCTGTCACAGTAGAGGGCAGAGGGGAAGTCTGGGGGGCAGTAGCATTCTCGGGGGCAGTCGGGGAAGATGGAGGGCGGACCCGGCGGCAGAGGGGGAGGCAGCTCCGTGGGCTCGACGGGCTCAATGAACGCGGGAGGCGGGCGGGTGGGTTTCCGGGGAGGTTTCCTCCGCTGCCCGCTCACCTCCGAGATCAGCACAAGGACAAGTGGGAGAAGCAATCTGAAGGCCACCTTCATGGTCCAGATGTTTCCCTGAGGGAGGAACCAAGAAGAGGTGGGTTAGGAAGTGCCCAATTTAGGTACCGCATCATCTCCCATCACTCCCAGGCAGGAACTGACCCCACATCCCTGCCAGGAACTTGCCATTTTCTCTCCTTCGCCTTGGAATTAAACCCAACCCCTCTCTAGAGCATGACCCACTGAGTTCCCTCTCTCTGGCTCAGATTTATGCCATGGCAAGGTGGATTTTCTTTTTCGTTTGATTTGGGTTTGTTTCTCATGCCACACCCAGCACTGCCCTGTTGAGCCTGGTCCTCTGGAACACCACCACCACCGTGCCCTCCCTCCAAAGGATGGATTGCCCCTTCAGAGACTTTGATGGATTGGGCTTAATTTTGCACTTGGGCCAAAAAAAAAATAAAATAAAATCAATGATTCAGTAGCAAATTGGCTGAGCAACAGCATCGGGAAGCCAGCGGCAGTTAGCGAGGCAGCAAAGATGGATGGCCCTGTGCTTCAGGGACGAAGCTTTAACGCAGGACAGCCCATTTTCAAGGCCGCGTGATAAAAAGGGGATTTGCAAGATTACTGATGGGCAACGCCAAAGATTTCTGGCTATGCAGCTCCCTGTGCTGCTCAACCACCAGTCCTGCTGCAGGGCACTGGGCTGGTTCATTGGGGAGAGTCCCAGTAGAAGTGGGAGGTCTGGAGGGATCAGATGAGGTCTCTGCTTGCCCCTAGCCAGTTTCTCCTGGACACCAGCCCAACACCTTACACATACCACCTCTCCCTTTCCTCTGAGTCGTTACCAAAGCCGTGAAGGCCACCTGCCTCATCCCTGCCGTCCCTGCTGCTGCCTGGAACAGCAGCCATCGTCCTTGCAAGACTGCTGCTGGTAGCTCTCCAGCCGATGCCTTGGAGGATGGAGGGATCCAGCTGGTTGCAGATGAGCTCCCCAGAATACCCGGTGCAGAAGGTGCTTTGGATGCTCCCACACTCCCCAGGGCCACCTGGAGCAGACCAGGCTGTGGGCTCCTCGGGGTGTTTGCCAGGCTTTTCCCGGCGGCATTTGCCACCCCAGCGGGAGCAGAGCCGAGCTGGCTGCAGGCGAGGCAGATGGAGGAGCTCGGCAGAGGCAGGGCGGGAAAGAGAACCAAGCAAGATGAGACGGGGAGGAAGATGGATCTCCTGGGGAAACAGAGCATCTGCTGTGGGAGCCAGCCCTCAGCCCACCAGCAGGCAGCACAGACCAGCAGTGCTGGGGTAGCTCCCTGCCCCTTTTTGCTTACTGCATCCCACCCAGGGGTGCCCTCAGGGCCACTCCATGGGCCACTCCTCCCAGGACTGTGCCAGCCCGGCTCCCTTTGAAGCGATCCCACGCATTCCTGGGGCTCCAAATAAATGACTTTCACCAGGAAAAGATCCTGTTCTCAACCTCCCCTCCAGACCCAGCCTGTTACTTTCCTTTTTGTCCCACTCTGCTCCCATCTGGCTCTGTTTAACCCTACAAGCCTCACATGCCTGCTGTTTTCAATCAGACCTCTGGCATCTCGCTGGGGGAAGAGAGGAACAGGGGGAGAGCAGTGGGGCCTGAGCACTGCCAGATATTCAGCTCGGCAGTGCTGCAATAAGTCCCCTTCGGGGATGTACGTGCACGCTTCTGTGTTGTAAAAATTTGGATTCAACAGCGAGCTGCAGAGAACAGGCAAATTCGTGACAGGGAGCTGCTCTACGTGCAGTCTCCTCCCTGGCCCCGCAGCACCTTGCTCCTTTCCCAGCCGCACTTGGCTCTATCCCCCTCACCTTGTCTCAGACCTTTCCAGGAGATTTTGCCTCTGCTCCAAAACTCAGATCTGGATTTTAACACCCGCAATGCCCAGGGGAGCCACGTCTGGCCCATTGCAGATGGGAGGAGGCAGCTGGGACACAATATTCCAGCCAGTATGATCCGTGTGCTTGACTCCCTGCACTCACAGGGCGATGCTTGGGCCACCCAGGAGCCACCCCAGGCAATGTCACAAAGAGGATGGGGGACAGGGCAGAGCTGTCACCTCGTTGGTCTCAAGAGCTGGCTGAGCTCTGCACCCTTCCAGGAATAACCTGGCCCCACATAGACTGAGCCATGCCTTCTGCATGAGGCTTTAACACTGCAGATGTTTAGGGGCAGAGCAGAACTAGTCAGCGAGCCAGAAATTCAGGCTGGAGAGCTGCAGCGTCATGTGGCATTTGTCAGAACAGAAGGAAAGAGTCAGGAGGCAGATGCAGCCCCTTTTATCTGCTGAACTGCCTGTCACCCGCTGCCACGTCCCCATGGGGATTGCCACAGCCCCTCTGCCCACTGCACTGCAACA
>NW_009723932.1:1724-3882 GCF_000703405.1 Apaloderma vittatum | reverse complement strand
CCCCCCCCACCCCCTCCCTCTGCAAAGCTGCAGCTCCCTGCAGAGGCTCTGCCCGTCGCTCCCCAGCCTGCTCCGGGAAAGCAGGACCCACTTCCAAGCAATATGCAGGAAACCAGCTCACAGGCAGCGGCCCTGCATCCAGAACAACGAGGATGCAACAAGCCTGAGGCCACCACAAGCTTTACAATTGCCTCCAACAGGCTGAAAAGTTCAAAGCCAGCTCTCCCTGGACCCAAAACAGTCGGCGGTCTGTTTCTCCGTCCAGTTTCATGCAGTTGAATTTACTGGCGTGAGCGCAAGGAGCCAGATTTCAAAACCCCACACCCTGATTCTGCATGAGCATCGGCTGCCGAATCTGCAGCCAGAGCGCCAGCACAGCGCCTGCTCCGCAAATGTCTCCACTCGACCTTTCTCACCACTCCCCGACAGCTCAGATCCCGGGTACCCACAAGGAATCCATGCAACTGGAATAAAGTTCAACCATGAAGCAATGAACGCATTCAGGAAATCGACCGCCTGGTGTGGAGAAAAGGCTCAATTCATGGACAAAAGCAGTTCTGACACCTCCTGAGCTGCGGGCTGGGCCGACCAGCTTGGCTTGGGTGCAAGACCAAGGCATCCAACAGATGCCAGCCCAGGTTTTTCCAGAAAGAAGCAGCCACTCCCTCAGTCATCCCATTACAACTGACAAAAAATTCAGCACAACAGCTGGAAATTCCAGCCCGAAATGCCACTGGTGTTTGCTTTCCAAAGAGTTTATCTTCGCTGCATCTCGCTTACCCACAGCTCCCAAGCAGCGCTCACTGCCAGCCCCGTGACTGGTGCCAAGGGCAGGCAAAAATCACAACCTCTGGGGCAAGAGCGAGCTATGTAAAGGTCACGGGGGGATTTGTCACAGACAGAAGACCCAGTGCTCTCTCTTGGGTGCCTCCTGCCCTTCCCATCTCCTCTTGCAGCAGCCAGACATGTAGAGAGCAGCAGCCAGCTCTAAACAGCTGTCACTGATGGATCTGGGACCTCTGCTCCTCTGGAGAGGCTGAGAGGAAGAAAGGGAGCTTTTAACTTTGAGAGGAGAGGGGAAAGCCTTGACAGCTGGACCATGGATCCTTTCCAGCCTGTTGTCCGTAATCCTGCTAGCTCCCTGCACACTGGGACCCTCAATTCCCGTCATCCCTGCAGCCCCTCAGGCTGGAAAACACTCTCGCCCAGCCTGGGAACCTGCACGTTGGAGCTGGACAAGGAAGGCAAGTTAAAAGTAACTGAAAGGAGCCAGCAAAGCTCCTTCATCGGCTTCCCTCGTGTCCAACCACTGCAACAGCCTGTTCACGTCTCTGCGAGTTTGGGTCTGATCAGCTGTAACCGAAACAGGGAGCTCTTTATCCAGTGGCGCTGGAGAGCTGGGAGCAGTGGAAGACTAAATACAGCGCAAGCGTGTCCTCCGAGGGGAGAGCAGACTCGCTGTCACCCAGGCGTCCCCAGGGGACCCTGGGGAGCAGAGCCCTCATGCCCTTCTCACCCTTTCCCAGCCCTTTCCCAGCGAGGAGCGGTGCCGCAGGCAGCCGGCTTGGCCGGGGCCAGATCCAGCACCGGGGCTCAGCCTCTTCTTGGGGGTCGTGCTGTGTCCATGCAAGGGATGGATGTCTCAGGGGACCCTGCCCAGACACGCTTCTGGGCTCTCAGGCAACGCTTTGGGGCTCATCCCAAGGACTGTAAGGCGTGGGGACGACAGCTCCTGCGTCCTTCTGCGTGCCAGGAGCATTTCCTCACTGTACCACGGTCACCAGGCGCATTGCAAAAGGCTCTTGTCGCACTCACTGCTCCCTCCAGCAACCTCCTCCGGCAGCAGGGTCCGTGGGAAGGCAGAAACACCTTTCTGCCGCCTTCTTGTCAGCAATCACTCCCTCCCTCCTCCTCCTCCCTCACTGCATGTCCCGACCCTTCCCAGGGCTGCTCCGGGCTCAGCCCGCCTGCAGATCTCTTGCCACACACAGTGGAACTGGCGGGACGCAGACAAAAGCAAATCATGGGAGAAGAAAACATTGCCAAAGTGACCGCAGCCCGGCCCCCGAGCCTGCCCCCCACGCACACCCTGCTCCCCTCCAAGCAGATACCTCTCCTCGGTGCCCCCCGCTCTGCTTCCCCCCAGGGTGGAAAACTG
>NW_009723932.1:645-1508 GCF_000703405.1 Apaloderma vittatum | reverse complement strand
CACCACATAAGGCAGGCCCGCGATCGCAGGCTCCCAGGAAAGTTTCCAAGCCCTCATGTGCCACATGCTTTGCACTCAGCTGCCAAAGGGACGAATTTCAACTTTCTGCCCTGCAGATGCTTTTTCCTAAAACTCTCAGTCAGGGTAGGGCAGGTTGGGAACGAATCTCTTCCACGCAACAAACTCTTTTCCCCCAGGACTTGGGTGAACATCCCTGCCCCTGTTGCTTCCTCCCATCATCTCCTGCCTCTGCGGGAGCGGAGACAAAGAGCCGGCTCCAAACGCGACCCACAGCTCTCCCCACGGTGGGGTGTGGGGAGGGGGCTGCACCTCTGCCCCTGCCTGGAGCAAAGCTGGCTCAAACCTCGGCAGTAAAAAGCAGTGTTACACGCCCTGGGAATGGTCTGTGTGATCCAGGCACGGTTCTGCCTGCCGGGCGGGAGAGAAAGGCTTTTACCACCTACATTTTCTGCAGAAAATCCGGCTCGCTCAGAAGTGCCGCTGAAGCACTAAGTTGCCGTTCGCCTCCTCTCTCTCCCAGCTCACTCTCAAAGCGACGCGATGCCGGTCCCCTCCGCAGGGCAGGGGAATTCCCCTCCGATAACACCAGCTCGCTGCCCCCCCTCCTACAGGAGCAGGACCCCCCAACCTCGGCTTTTTCCCCAGCCCATCTGCAGGACCTCACGCTCAGCATCCCCAGCTCTGCCTCCCTGGCTGCAGAGCCAGGGCTGAGCTTGTGTGGGGTTGTGAGAGTGGGAGAACAGGTTTGGGGGGGACACAGATGCACAAGGGGGTCCTCACTCCCCCCTCCAGAAAGCGCTTGGTGGGAGCTGCATCTCTGTCACTCACAGGACTTTCCTCCA
>NW_009723932.1:0-256 GCF_000703405.1 Apaloderma vittatum | reverse complement strand
CCGGGCCGAGCGCGGGGGGTTTTGTGCCCGGGAGCCGCGGGCGGGTGGGAGCGCGGGAGGCGGAGGGCTGGGACCCAGGCACGACGACAACAATCACGTCTTTCTCTGGCAGCCAAGAGCTGCGGGCTCGGCGGTGAGCACACGGCCGGCCTGCCGGAGGGCTGGCGTTTAATCACAATTCCTTCTGCTGCGGAGGCTGCTTCGGAGCCCCGTGTTTCAAAACATGGCGCTAATTAATAATTTAAACCAGCCCCTT
>NW_009723931.1:0-544 GCF_000703405.1 Apaloderma vittatum | reverse complement strand
GACCATGCAAACAATGAAATAATTGCATTTTGACTTTAATCCTGATTTTTATTGTTAAAAATAACTGCACAAATATTTAGAAAATTACTGAGAAATTTTTTTTTAAAAAAAATAAATGAATTGTTCTTTTCAAGCAGTCTCTCTTTACACAGAGCAAGTGTTGGCATCTAGTTCCAACTCCTGAATGAGGAACTGTGGTTTAAATGGAACACATTGCAAACAACTGCTCATCAGTTTCTGTGTTCTGGTTTGTTCTGAAGTGTTTTTCAGACCAGAAGTAAAATCCTGTGACATGGAGCTCCAAAGCCACCAGCAGCACCCTGCTCTGGAACCAAACTCGCAGCAGCAGCAGCTCACCTGCTACCCTGGGCAGGCTGTTCTGTTACTCAACACTCTCACAGTACCAAATGTTACCTCTTCTGCAACATGCTGTTAAGGTCACAGAATTTGGACACACATTTCTTTTCTAAATCAAGACTATAGAGTCTCCATGCACGCGTGCCATCATACCTCCCTCTTTGCCAAAATTCCTAGCTTCTAAAAT
>NW_009723930.1:0-9667 GCF_000703405.1 Apaloderma vittatum | reverse complement strand
AAAGGGAGGGGAAGGCTGGGACCATTCCCAGCCCCGGAGCAAGAGGGATGCTCCTGCCTGCACCCCGAGACACCCCTGTGGGTGAGCCCCTGCAGTCCTTGACCCCCAACACCGCCCCTTCCTGCCCCTGCAGTCTGTGACCCCCAACATCACCCTTTCCTCCTCCTCCAGCTTGCCGGTGGCTCCTCAGTGACTGAGAAGGATCAAGGACCTGCTGGTGGCCCAGGAAAAGACGCAACAGTGACAGGTCAGTGTGGTGGCTCTTGGCTTTGAGTGTTGATGCCCAGCACCCTTGGGTGTCATCGCTCCATCCTTCCAAACTTCACAGAGACTGAGGAGCAGGGCGAAGCGTATAAGGAAATAGGTCCTTTGCTCTAGAAATGTGGCTTTTCCTGGGGATTTCCTGACTGATGCAAGACGGGGCATGAGAAAAACCTCGGCTTTGAGCCCAAGGCACTACTGGAAAGAGGCTGTCCCGCTAAGAAGGGACGTTGTTTTGAATTTGGGTTGGGTCTTTTTGGGTCCATCAAGATATTTGGCTCTTGGGTAGGCTGGGGAGTGCAGGTGGAGCTGGAGCGATGCCGGTGGTCTTGCACCGCAGGGAGAAGGTGGGGAGGCTCCAGGAAGCAGCCGGAACACTGCGGGCATCCAGCACCCATCCTGACCGTGCTGCACCCACCGAGGAGCTGGTGGCACCACCATGTCCCAGGCAGAAGGTATGGCTGAGCCCTCGGTCTGTCCTGGGGGAGGCACAGGCTTTGCACAGGGATCCCAATGCACAAATTCCATCCTATGGCCCTGTTTCCCTTGGATTTTTGATCTTAAAAGCACCTTTCAACCCAAACCTTGAATTGCAAGGTGCTGGGCTGCTCCAGGAGCTCCTGGGGCAGAAGTCCCTGTCCCCAGGTCCCATCTGCACCATGGAGGGAGGGCAGTCAGAGCTGGGTGGAGCTGGGGGGTGGGCACAGAAATAAGCACTTGTTCCCAAAGGGTGAGGGATTCACGTGTGGACCACCCTGCTCCATCCCTCCCAGGAGGTGAAGAGCCCTTTGAATACTGCAACGTGGTCATCAACAGCCAGGAGAAGGTTTTGGATGTCTACACGCAGCTGGAGAAGTTGGGAGAGTAAGTGGGGGCCCTATGTTCCCACCACTTGGGGATGGTCCGTGGTGTCCATGTGCAGCCCTGGGTGGGATGCAGGCTGGTGGTGATGGCTCTTCTATCCCTCGCCCCGCTGCAGGGGAAAATTCGGGACGGTGTACCGGCTGCAGGAAAAAGCCACCGGCAAAATTCGGGCTGGGAAATATTTCCGGACGCGGACAGCTAAGGAGAAGCAGGCGGCTCAGGCTGAGGTGGAACTCATGAACCTGCTGCATCACCCGCGCCTCGTGCAGTGCCTCGCCGCCTTCCAGGGCCCTGCCGAGCTGGTGATGGTGATGGAGTAGTGAGTGTCGGGGACAGGGTCAAGTTTGGGAGATGGTGGGGACAGTGCTGGGCTCTGCCAGGGAGAAGAATGTTGAGGGTGGGGAGAGGTCCCTGCACCACAGGGTACTCGCCTGGGGTGTAGGATGGGTGAGGAACCTGCAGGCCCTGGAGATCTGGGGGGTGAGGATCTCCCAGAGCACTGAGTCTGGGTTCCCCAGTGGACCTTCTGTTTCTTGGGGCTAATAGATCTTGAGGGGCTCCCCAGCACCTTCTCCTTGCCCAGTGTGGCAGGCAGGGAGGGATCCTTGCACCATGGTGTGCTGGCAGGGGGTGTAGAATGGATGGGGAACCTGCACACCCTGGAGACATGGATGGGGAAATGCTCCCGGAGCACAGAGTCTGGGTTCCCCAGTGGGACTTGTCCTCCTTGGGGCTGGTAGACCTCGATGGTGTCTCCAGCACCTTGTCCTTCCCCCAGCGTGGCGGGTGGGGAGCTCTTTGAGCGCATTGTGGATGACGACTTTGAGCACACGGAGCCCAGCAGCGTCCAGTACATGCGGCAGATCCTGGAGGGGCTGCGCTTCATGCATGGCCAGGCCGTCGTCCACCTTGATCTTAAACCCGAGAACATCGTCTGCGTCAGCCCCAGCAGCCACTGGCTCAAGATCATTGACTTTGGCTTGGCGCGGAAGCTGGGGGAGCAAGAATGGGGGTCCTGGGGCATCGAGGCAGGGACTGTCACCATCACAGGGACCTGAGCTAGCCGGGCACATCAGCAAGGAGCTTGGCATCCTCCTGCCTGGTCCTCTGGGAGAGGCCCCACACCAGGGCCCTTCCTGGTGACCATAAGGTGCTCTTAGGAAACCCGAGTGTCCCTGGCCCTCACTCCGTGGTGGAGAACCCCAAGACCCATGTGCCTGTGGGTGTCTGGCACCCAGGGGTGCTCTAAGAGAGCACCAAGACCTGTGATGGACCCTGGAGGGGGGCAGCTCCATCTGAAAGCGGGGTCTCGCCCACCCAACATGTGCTGGTGTTCAGCTGGGCTTCCCAGTTGGACGCCTGCCCCGTGCATCTTCTCTGCAGCTCCAGACACCCCCGTGAAGGTGTTGCACGGCACTCCTGAGTTCATGGCTCCAGAAGTGGTCGCTTTTGAGCCCGTGGGCTTCTCCACGGACATGTGGAGTGTTGGTGTCATCTGCTACATCCTGTGAGTGGCATCCTGGGGACAGCAGGTGGGGCTGGAGTGGGCTGAGCTGTCACTGATGTCCTTGCATCATTTCTCCAGGCTGAGCGGGGAGTCGCCCTTCCAGGGGGACAATGACATGGAGACACTGAGCAACATCACAGCTGCCCAGTGGGACTTCGAGGAGGAGACCTTCTCGGAGATCTCACAGCACGCCAAGGACTTCATCAGCCAACTGCTGCAGAAGGAACCTCGGTAAGACCTGAAAGTGGCTTTGGGGTGCTGGGCTGGGTTTTGGGGTGCCAAACGGTTGGGCAAGGGAAAGCACTGAATTTGGTTGGTGGAGGGGACGCTTCCCTGGGCTGTGTCAGCAGCTGAGGATCTGATGGTGGAGAAGCCCTCCCTGACCCCCCCTGCCTGTCCCCAGCCGCCGCCTGTCCAGCGAGGGGGCTCTGGGGCACCCCTGGCTGCAGCAGCCCCAGCCCAGCAGCACTAAGTCCCTGTCGAAGGAGAGGATGAAGCAGTTCCTGACACGTCGGAAGTGGCAGGTACCTGGTGGCTGATGAGCACGTGGGTGTGGGGATGGCTCTGGTAGGGCTCAGTGCTCCTTTTCTCTTCGCGCCAGAAAACAGGCAAAGCCCTGCTGGCCCTCAACAGGCTGACCTTGCTGTCCCAGACCCCAGAGAAGAAAGCATCGGAGGCTCAGGATGAGGAAGGTGATGGCCCCTGAAGCATCATCCCTAATGCACCTCACCTCTCTGCCATCCCCAGCTCCCGCTCCTGGGCAGCTTTCCCAATCTTTGCTCCAACCTGCCCTGGTGCCACCAAACACCCAGACATGTCCTCACTGTGGCTTTTCTGCTCTGGGCCACCTTCAGTGCTCCAGAGTCCTCTCCATCTTCTTCCCTGAGGGGCCATCTTTGCAGCCTTGGAAGGGGCTCATCCTGCTCTGCAGGGCTGGGACCTGTGTGTGATCGAGATATCTGGGATCCAGAGTTTGATCCCCCTGGTCTCTCCATTCATCTGCCCCCAGACCTGGCCTGCAGCCTGGAGGAGGATGAGGAGCAAGCCTCTGGCTCTCTGCCCCAACGAGGTCCCAGCTTCTCAGAGCTGTTGACAGACCAAGAGGAGGTGGAAGGTGGGAGAGCAGCGTCGGTGTGGCCACGATGCCCTAGCCCTGGAGCATCCGAGAGAGCAATGAGGAGGGATGGGGATGAGACCTCCTCCAGCTGGTCACACCATGACCTGGCCAGCTTGGAGTAGACTCCGAGCCCAGATCTCCTCTGGGGTCCCAAGGTGTCCTTGTGCTGGTGGGACAACCACACCTGCTGTCCCCAGCAAGGAACTGGTAGTCCTGGCTGTGGGGTCACCCAAATTTGAGCTGTCGCCAATAAATCACCAAGGGTCTCTGCACTACCTGTGCTTCTCCTTTTTTTTCCCCTACAAAAAAAATCCCTGGGAGGGGTAGAAAAGAGCTGCTGAAGCTGTGCCTGCCCTTTGGGAGCTGGCACTAGGGTCTTCCCCTCAACCTGGGCCACCATCCTTGTCTTCTCCAGCAGAGATGCTGGCTCTAGGGACAGAGTCTGAGTGAGGACATCTCTAGCAGCAGCTCCTGGTGTCCCTTTTTGAAGGATCTTCCCTCATCATCAAGGTGAGGGGGTTGGTATCATGTCCTGAGCCCTGGCAACTCTGGTCTCCCTGTTTCTAGTACCAGCAGGGCTGGAGGGAGCCCAAAAACTCCTGTGTGACCTTCAGCCTCCTCCTGAGGAGGCTGTTGGGGTAGAACCCCTGGGTTTTGGGAGCCCCTCTGCTTCCACAAGCAGTGCACAGCCCCAGGCACCAGGGTGTGCTGCGGGGGACACCCAGCTGGGAAGGAGATTGGCCTGGGGATCCTGGTGGACGCCAAGTCAACGACGAAAAGAAGGCAAATGATGTCCTGGGTTGCATTAGACCACGTGGTGGTGGAGGGAGGTGATCCTCTCCTCGATTCAACCCTGCTGAGGCCACACCTGGAGGTCTGTGTCATATCCTGGGGTCCTCAGTAAAAGAGAGACAGATGCACTGGTGAGAGTTCAGTGAAGGATGATGGAGGGACCTAGGAGCAAAGGCTGAGGGTGCTGGGACTGTTAAGAGAAGACAAGGCCCAGGGTCAATCTCCTCAATACGTGTAAATACTTGAGGGGAGAGTGGAGCTGGGATCTTCTTGGTAGTGCTTAGTGGCAGGACCAGAGGCTCTGGGGATCAGCTGACGTTCCATCTGAACCTCAGAAAATACTTTTTTACTGGTGATGGAGCACTGGCACGGGTTGCTCAGGGAGGTTGTGTGATCTCCATCTCTGGAGGTACTAAAAAAACTGGGCACGGTCCTCAACACCTGTTCTAGGTGGCCTTGCTGGAGCAGGGGCATGGACTGGGTGACTTCAAGAGGTTCATTCCAACCTCAGCCATCCTGTGATTCTGTAAAAACCCACATCCTGTTGAAGCTGGGCTGGGGGCTGCTCTCCTCCAGCACCTGCTGGTACCGGAGGACTCGTGAAGGTGCCCTGCTTGGAGTGGTCCAGCTTCTACCCTTCCTCCTCCTCTTCCTCCACTCCTTGGTTGGACAGTTTGGTGAACCCTCCAGGAAGCTGAGGACCACCATGGCAGGAGTTCTCGTATTGGGATTTGGCATCCTGCTGCCTCCAGGCATGGCAGACCAACTAGTGTGTCCGTGGACCCTTGGTTGAGAGGCTTCATGGCTCTTATCTGCTCTTCTCCGGGGCTAACGCAGAGGGGGCAGTTGTCAACTTCCTGTCCCCTTATTGCAGTGCTGACTCTCCAGCTGACGAGGCTTTATCAGCACCCAGACATGACTTGAATTTCTGTGGCAAAAGCCTGTTCCCATTAATAACGTCCACGGCTGCTTCTGGGTACATCCGACCACAGGCAGCGGGAGACCGCCGTGACGTGGGGGAGTTGTGACACGCTCTGCCTGGGACTTGGTTGTCTCTCCCCTGCTTGGAAACGGTAGACTCGGCTTAAGAAGGAACTTAATGTGGAAGCTCCAGCCAGAGCACGAAGAGCCCTTTCAGGGACATTTCAGGGACCTCCTCCTCACGATGGTGAGGTCACCCTGATGTCTTCATTGCTTGATGTGCTGTACGTTGTTCTTCATAAGATTTGAGCGTGTGCTTTTAATCGCTGGGTGAGGCACCTCCTGACAGAACTCACCTGCTTCCAGTTCCTCCCCTGTTTCAGGTGGGAGAAGTGGATTCACTTGCTCCGAGTTGGAGTAGAAGCTCCTTAGAAACAAATAACCAAACAAAAATATTCCATTTTCTCTCCACAGCATTTATTTTCCACTTGCAGAGGAACAGAAGCGGGGCTGAGGAACCCCTTTCTCCTCCACTGCTTGCCTCTTCACGTTCACACACAACATATCCCAATTTTAACTTATTATCTGTTCCGTATTTTCCTCCTGACACTGACTCCGGGCTCGCACGTGTCCCTTGGGAACAACCCGAATGCTTTCAAGCTGCAGATGATCAGCAAACACCAAGTCCCTTGATGAGCTCTTCACCATGTGATACCACCAAAATATTTCTGGTAGGGAACTGTGTTTATCTTTGTCTGTTTTCCAAACTCCTCGTAGCCCTGAAAATCCAAGTCCCAGGACTCCAGCCATGAACTTTCTCTCAATAATCTTCTATTTTACGTGGTAAAAACTGCTTTTCTGACTGAAGGTGGCGATTTTCCGACAGCAGGTGCACATTTCTTCTCCTTCTACTGCTTGTAACTGGCCTAACGCTCTTTTACGTGCACTTGAGAAAGCAAAGGATTCTGTGGAGAGCAGGGCTAAACCCGGAACTCATCACAGCCACTGAGAAATTCCACAGCACCGAAAATAGAAATTCAATCTCAGCATCTCAGAGGAGAAGGAATTAAGATCTTGATCTTTCCATCACGAAGGATTCTTGGGTTGACCTTCATTTCAGCCACGCTGCTGCAGGGTAGGTCCTCAAATCCTCCCTCAAGGCAGAAAGGCAGAGTGATGGCCTTGGGGAACCTTGAGGAACGGGTCCCTTTCTACCTCCGGAACCTCTAGGTCCAGCTCCTTGGAGACAGGGAGGTGGGGTCAGCTGTCCAAACCCCCTCCAGCCTCTGGAGCTTAATCCTTCAGCCCCAAGCTGTACATTAATCTTGGGTTTTCTTTGGGGTACCCAACCTTGGTCTAGGAATGCTCGCACCTCCCAAATGCCATGGCCAGGTCCCAGCCAGGTTCTGGTGGGGCAGGAGGCTCTTTGTGTCCACAGGAGCTCAGCAACCGTCTCCCCAAGGTGCAGCACCCAGGACGGGTCGGGCAGGGCAGGCCCAAGAGAGCAGCAGACGAGAGCCATGGGATCCCCCTACCGACAGGCACTCTGGCTGCTTTCCCACCTCTGGAGGCATCTCAGTCTCTGGGGTTGAGACGTGGGCAGGAGCTTTCCTCGCCTCATCTTCCTCGTTGGTGCAAGGATTACCACGTCCGACCTGTACCAAGGACCTCCAGCACCCCAAACCCCAGGACTGGCCTCCCTCTTCGTGGCTCGGTGCCGCGTCCACGGGGACCAGCCCAACGCCAATTTCCTCGTGAAACATGTCCCCACGTCGAGGAGGCCACAAGCCCTGTCCTCTTCAGTGCACAGATCCCTTTCTCGGCCTTCTTCCCGCCATCGCAACCCTCCCCATGGCCAGGAGGTGGTACTGTTGGCCTCATCACTGCTTCTCCTGGGCATGGACAGCCATGTCCGTCAGGTCAACCCCATCCTGTAGGCCTGCTGCCCTGGTGGGACATCCCGCCCCAAGCCAGGAGGGACCTGGTGGGACCTTTGACATCCAAACCTGGCCCGGCCTGGCCCGGCCTGGCCCACCAGGCCTCCTGGGACCTGTCCTAGCACTCATCTCCCACCAGATTTGGTCCACAGTGGGTCTCTGACAGCACCCTGGTTTCACCCTGGCACGTGGGCAGGAGGCTCGTGGGGGGATCCAGACCTTGGGGGACCCCACAGACCCCTCTGCCCTATCGCAGAGAGCTCTGGGTGAAGGCCTGGTCCTCACACAGGGGCCTGGGGACAGCTCTGGGATGTCAAAAACCAGGATCGGAGAATTAAACGCCAAAATATGACATGAGACGCCGAAATATTTAACGTGTCGGCAAAACTGAGCTTTGGGAAATTAAAAAAAAAACCAAAACACAAACCAGCATGAACCCAAATATGGGTGACCCTGATTTTGGTACCGCGGAGCTGCCGGTGGCTCCTCTCCCAACACCCCGAACCCCCCTGAGATGTCGGGGAGGAGATGTCACCCCTGCAATTGGGGCCTGCTCGTGATGGCCATCCCCGCCTCGCTGGGGTTGGGGGAACAGGCCCGGTGCGTTCCCCTCGTCCCGGTTGCGCCAAATGTCCCGGCACCATAGCGAGGTCTGGCCGGGCGAGAGACGCCGCGAGTGCCGGACGGCCGTGGTGATGCTGGGGAATGTGGACTTCGGGGGGGTCCCAGGATCCCACCTGGGTCCATCCTCTGCGGGTCCCAAAGCTGAAATCTCAGGAAATCTTGCTGAATTTCACTGAATCTCATGAAATCTCACAAAATCTCTCTAAATCTCTCTCACTGAGTCATGATAAATCTCTATAAAACTCGCCAGATCTCACGGAATCTTGCTGAATCTCACTGAAACGCGTTAGATCGCACCCAATCTCGTTAAATCTCACTAAAACTCGCCCAACCTCATCAAATGCCGCTAAATACCGCCGCATCTCGCTAGCTCAGCAAATCTTGTCTCACCAGATCTCGCTAAATCGCACCGAATCTCATTAAATCTCACTAAAACTCAACAAATTTCGTTAAATCTCACCAAATCTCACTAAAACTCAACAAATCTCGTTAAATCTCACCAAATCTCACTAAACCTCACCAAATCTCGGTAAATCTCACTGAATCTCACTAAATCTCACCGAATCTCACTAAATCTCACCGAATCGCACTAAATCTCACCGAATTGCACTAAAACGCACCAAATCCCGCTAAATCTCACCAAATCTTAAGTCTCACCCAGTCTCTCGAAATCTCACCAAATCTCATTAAATCTCACCATATATCCCTAAATCTCACCAAATTGCACCAAATCTCATGGAATCTCACTAAATCTCATCAAGTTTCACTACATCTCACCAAATCTCGCTAAATCTCACCAAATCTCAAGTTTTACCCAATCTCGCTAAATCTCACCAAATCTCATTAAAGCTCACAAAATATCACTGAATCTCACCAAATCTCACCAAATCTTGTCAAATCTCACGGAATCTCGCTAAATCTCACCAAATGTCACTAAATCTCACTAAAACACACCAAATGTCACTAAATCTCACCAAATATCGCTGAAACTCACCAAATCTCGCTAAATCTCACCAAATCTCACTAAACCACACCAAATCTTGCTAAATCTCAGCAAATCTTGCAAAAACGCAGCAAATCTCACTAAATCTCACCAAATCTCGCTATATCTCAGGACTCCAGCCATGAACTTTCTGTCTATAATCTTCTATTTTATGTGATGAAACCTGATTTTCTGCGCCCAATCTCGCTAAATCTCACCAAGTCTCACTAAAATGCCCCAAATCTCTCTAAAACTCCCCAAATCTCGCTGACAGAGGTGCGTCCTGCCCCCCCCAGCCCCTGGCAATGGGTACGTGTCCTCCCCCCAGGGACCCCCCAGACCCGGTGTCACGTGCCCCTGAGGTGCAATGAGTTGGCTGAGCCTCAGCTCTTGGTCCTGCGGTGGCTGAGGGGCAGCTCCCGGCCGCCCGTCTGGCTTCGACTTGCTCCTTAATTAAATTAAATAAAATAAGAAAGAAGATCTTTTCCAGCCTTAATGATTCTATAGTTCCGTGAAGGGAAATGAAATGAAATAAAATGGGATGAAAGAAATAAAGCAAAGCAAAACAAAATAAAGAAATCCAAATGAAGTAAACGATGAAGTTAAAAAAAAGACAAAAATTTAAGGAAAAATAAAATATCTAAAAGTTATATAAATATATA
>NW_009723929.1:2308-2622 GCF_000703405.1 Apaloderma vittatum | reverse complement strand
CTGAGCAGAGCCCACGCTACAAGGACTGGCCGTGGGTGCTGGAGCAGTACTCCAGGTAGTCAAACTCCTTGATGGGGAACGTCACGGCGCTCCACTTCTTGTACGTCCTCTTCTCAGCCGGCGTTTCCACCACGAAGTTTTTGATGCTGAGGATGGGCAGCTTCACGTGCCGGTAGATCATCTCCATTCCCCACTCCTGTGTGTGCAGGGAAGGGACAATCACACAAGGGAGCAGCAGCCCCGGGCAGCAGGACCACGCATGCAGGGGGTGGAGGCAGCTCCTCACTCCTGGGGTAAGTCCCCCCTTTGGAGGC
>NW_009723929.1:1357-1892 GCF_000703405.1 Apaloderma vittatum | reverse complement strand
GCATCCGGGTCGTGCAGCTGCTGTCGCTCGCTGATCCGGGCCTCCTTCATTAGCCAGCTGGCAACAGCAACGCGCTGCAGCTCCCTGATCTGGGAGGCCAGGCAGGGGGGACGGGGTCAGAGCAGAGAGATGGCAGGCACGGCTGGGCACACGGCCGTGGCGAAACGCAGCATCCCAGAGCACGCCAGCGGCACACCCTGCCCCGTGCACCTGATCTACCCTCCTCCCAGGGGCTGGTGCTGCCCCAGGGGGAGAGCAGGCAGCCAGAACCAGGGCAGCAGCCATGGGCAGGAGCTGCCTGGCCCTCCTGGTGCTCACCTTGAGGGTGTACTCCTGCTCGGGCATGGCCTGCACTGCTCTGATCGCCCTCTCCATGAGCTCCACGAGGTTCTCGTTGAGCAGCTCACGGGAGAGCTCTCTGCTGCTGGCTTTGGCAAGGATGGAGTAGACGCTGTTTTTGGCACGGGCGCGGCCCTGGGCCTGCATCAGAAGGGCCAAATGCTGTGGGCAGCTGCGAAGCACCATGGCTGACCCC
>NW_009723929.1:859-1257 GCF_000703405.1 Apaloderma vittatum | reverse complement strand
AACTGTCTTTGAGGTAACCTTGTTCCCATCCCGGTGGTTTTGGGCATCCCGGCAGGCGGCCCCCAACACAGAGCTGGCCAGAACGGTCAGAGGGAGCCTGGGCAGCTACCTGCATCATGGCGATCTCGTTGGTCATCAGGCCGTAGCGGACCACGATGTTGCACTCGGGGATATCCAGGCCCTCCTCAGCCACGCTTGTGGAGAAGAGCAGGTTGAGCGTTCCCTCGCGGAACCGCTTGATCACGTCCTGCTGCTCGTTCTGTGGGGAGAGGGGCTGATGCTGCAGCAGCTGCACAGGGCTCTGAGCCTCTGGCAGCACCCACAAAGAGAGGGGTAGGTCCAGCTCCTCCCCACCCTCTGTTCACCTGCGTCATGTGCCTGGTCTGGTTGCTGTAGCC
>NW_009723929.1:557-805 GCF_000703405.1 Apaloderma vittatum | reverse complement strand
GAAGGCTGTGGGCGCTCTGCCGGGTCTTGGTGAAGACGATGCCGCGGGAGGCACCCAGGGGCTGGAAGTGCTCCCGCAGGATCTCCTCCAACTTGCCCAGCCTGGGGTTCTCGTAGCGCCGGTCCCCAGCGAGCGCTTGCAGGCTCGTCCTGTTCTCTGCACAGGTGAGTGGGGTGTCAGGGGCTCCCTGTCCTCTCAACACAGCCAGCACCGACCCCCCACTCCAGGCCATTACCCTCAAATATGTT
>NW_009723929.1:0-291 GCF_000703405.1 Apaloderma vittatum | reverse complement strand
TCTCCAGCTCCACGACACGCTGCTCGTAAGTCTGCGTGCCAAAGTCCTGTGGTAGGTCGGGCATCTCCAGGTGCCGCTGGATCTGCTCCATCATCTTCTTCAGCTGCTCGCCAAAGGGGTCCTGGGGGCAGACAGGGGCTCAGGACCCAGGGAATTGGGGAAACTGCTCTGGGCAGCCTTGGAGGCACAGCCCAGAGCACGTGGCCTAGGGTTAGTCGCTGTCTGCACAACAGAACCCTGATGGCTGTAGGATTCCCCTGCACCAAAGCCTGGGGTGAGCCAGTCCCTCAC
>NW_009723928.1:1499-1778 GCF_000703405.1 Apaloderma vittatum | reverse complement strand
GACAGAAAGGTCAACAGGGAAGCTCCTCGTGGAAGGGAAGGTCAATGAAGAAGCTCTTCATGGAGACAAAAGTCAACAGGGAAGCTCCTCGTGGATGAGAAGGTCAACAGGGAAGCTCCTTGTGGATGGGAAGGTCAATGAAGAAGCCTCTTGTGGACAGAAAAGTCAACAGGGAAGCTCCTCGTGGAAGGGAAGGTCAATGAAGAAGCTCTTCATGGAGACAAAAGTCAACAGGGAAGCTCCTCGTGGATGAGAAGGTCAACAGGGAAGCTCCATGGG
>NW_009723928.1:0-1418 GCF_000703405.1 Apaloderma vittatum | reverse complement strand
GAGAAGGGCAACAGGGAAGCTCCCCATGGATGGGAAGGTCAATGAAGAAGCTCCTTGTGGACGGGACGGTCAATGGGGAAGGTCTTCGTGGACAGAAAGGTCAACGGGGAAGCTCCTCATGGATGGGAAGGGTGATGGGGAAGCTCCTCATGGATGGCAAGGTCAACAAAGAACTCTTCATGGATGAGAAGGACAATGGGGAAGCTCCTTCTGGACAGGAAGGTCAACAAAGAAGCTTCTCATGGACAAAAAGGTCAACAGGAAAGCTCCTCGTGGATGGGAAGGTCAACGAAGAAGCTCTTCGTGGAGACAAAAGTCAACAGGAAAGCTCCTCGTGGACAGAAAGGTCAACGGGGAAGCTCCTTGTTGGATGGGAAGGTCCATGAGGAAGCACTTTGTGGACAGAAAGGTCAACAGGGAAGCTCCTCGTGGATGAGAAGGTCAACAGGGAAGCTCCTTGTGGATGGGAAGGTCAACGAGGAAGCTCCTTGTGGATGGAAAAGTCAACGGAAAAGCTCCTTGTGGAAGGAAAAGTCAACGGAAAAGCTCCCTGTGGACAGGAAGGTCAAGGTGGAAGCTTCTCGTGGACATGAAGGTTGATGAGGAAGCTCCTTTTGGACGGGAAGGTCAACGAAGAAGCTCCTCGTGGACGGAAGGATCCACAAGGAAGCTCCTCGTGGCCAAGAAGCCCCACGGGGCAGGCAGGCGGAGCTCCCGGCAGCGGGACGCAAAATCCCTCTCGGACGAAAAAGGGGTTTTTCCTCACCTTGAGCAGCTTCTCCTTCTTCTTCCGCCACTCGTCCCACTCGTTGACGATGCGGCCCCAGAGGATCCACGTGTCCTCCTCGAGGTGGCTGAGGTTGGACGAGGCCGAGGAGCTGGAGACCAAGGAGGAGCCGCTGTTGCGCCGCGAGCCGTTCATGGAGCGCATCGACTTGGAGTCGGCCTCCAGGAGCCTGCGAGAGACGCCCAAAAAATCTCCGGAAGAAGGAAGAGCCCCCAAAAAGAGGAGATATTCCCCCAAAACGGAGAGAGTGGTCACGAAACGCCTCGACAAATCGAGATATTCCCTGCAAACCGCCCCAAAAAATCAAGATATTCCGCCAAAATCACTTTAAAGGAGGAGGAATTTCTCCAAACCCACCCCAAAATGTGGATATTACCCCCAAATCACCCCCTAAAATTGAGATATTTCCCCAAACCCACCCCAAAATGGACATATTTCCCCAAAACCACCTCAAAAAATGGAGATTTCTGCTCAAACCCACCCCAGAATGGAGATATTACCCCAAAAGCACCTAAAAATGGAAATATTTCCCCCAAATCACCCCCTAAAATTGAGATATTTCCCCAAAATCACCCCAAAATGGACATAGTTCCCCAAAATCACCTCAAAAAATGGAGATTTCTCCTCAAAC
>NW_009723927.1:0-1552 GCF_000703405.1 Apaloderma vittatum | reverse complement strand
AGTCTCCAATAACAATTACCCTGCTTTTTTTCCTGGACAAAGAAGTCCTAATGCGTATGGCTGACTGATTCACCCTTGGCATCCCTTATGGATGAACCTGTCTCTTCCTTTGCCTGGCTCTCACTGTCTAGAGCCCTATACCTGTTTTCCAAGGGCAACCGGCGTGGTGAGGCGGAGCAAGTATGTTGCTTCTTCTCCTGGCAGGCACCTGCTTCCACTCCTCCCCATCCTTTAGGTCCCCTACTTTTGCCTGATGGCCAAAGGGGAGGGGATTTTCCGCTTCTTATAGAGCTTGCTGCTTATGGTTCAGAAAATGGCTCCACCAATCTATCTCTCTTAGACTCCCTGATACTCCTCAGCCTTTCTACTTGATCCTTCAGCTCAGCCACCAGGCTGAGCAGATCATTCACCTGGTCACATCTGACACAGGTGTCATCTCTGCTACCCTCCATCACAAGTGCCAGGCTCCGGCACTCTCTGCAGCCCGAGGGCTGAACACCCACATGCTTGCGTGGGGCCTCTCTCTGGGTGCCCACAGTTTTTCTAAGGGCTTTTGATCGGGTTGCAACCATAACTGGTTCTGCAATCAAAAGACCTCTCAAAACTACGCGCACGGGTTTATTTACAGCACGTCTAAGTATTCTGCTGTTAACTCCACTTCCCGTTTACTGCCGTGTGTTCGGTGGGCAGGGACTAGTCGCTACCCTCCCCAAGGCTACTGAGGGGACAATTAACAGCTGGTTAACGTCGTTAACGTACACAGTCAGCGGCTGGTTAACGGCGCTAATGCCTCGTTTAGGTTTCCCGCGGGTGAGGGTGGCTCCGCCCACGCTAGCCCGGCTGCTCGCCCTCCAGCTGCCGGCAAGTCGCTTCTCCCAGTTTAAAAAAGCCCCCCCAAAAAAGAGCTTTTCGTCGGCCTTTTTTGCTTTAGATCCGTTCCCCAGCGCAGTCTTACCTGTCCCGAAACTGGTCTGATATGCAGTGGTCTGGGATCCTGTTACGGTATGGTTGCTGATAAGAGGCAATTCTTGGGTTTAATTGATTTATTCTAATTTTTGCATTATAATTGGTTTCATTGTAGAGTCACTCACTAACACTGATGCTATACTTCAGTCAAATTAAAAAGTGTTATGGTTAAAAACATATACTGTCGTTTTGCATTGCTGTATCTGTACTGAATTGGTTTTCCAAAGTTTAACTGTCTACAGTTGTCACTACAACACGCTTGAAGGAGACCCCACTGGCCTGTTACATGGAGCAGTACAACACCTTGCACTGTGGTACAGTGGATGTGCTCAGAAAGATTAATATTACCTGTAGGGTGCAGTTGCAGTTACACAGTTGTGCAATATCATTGCATACTAGGAAAGCATGATCCGCTCCATTAATATGGATGAAATTACTATGTGTTGATATCGAGTTCCTCTGTGGCCACACCAATTGTATAGTTATCAGCGCTTACTGGTACAGATAATGGTAAATCAAGAAATTCTTTTCAGTCAGCAGAACAGGTTAGCAGGAAACAGAACATTTAACACTAGTTATGTTTAGA